>NC_061509.1:25420090-25498709 GCF_022539505.1 Lolium rigidum
ATGTGGTGTAGACCCACGAAATACGGGGTTCTCGTCGGAAACGGGTGTCAAAAGCCCAGTGGATCATCTGACGGCACGTGTGCATGGTGGTCCCATCTTTTGGGATCTGCTTCACCATGGCATCCAAACACCACTTACATCACCATCCATGGAAGAAATCATGTGCTCCTTGCCTAGCTACCTCACGGGAGCCCGCACACATGGTTTACGTGCAAAACGGCTCTACCAGGGCCACAAGGTGGGCCCACAACCCTTGGGTGACCCCATGTGGTGGGCCTTGGTGCACCATGTCACCCCACCCACTCCTAGCCATGGGTTTAGGGTTGTGCATGTGTGAATGCCCATGTTCATGTGGTGTAGACCCACTGAAATACGGGGTTCTCGTCGAGCGAGGTGTCAAAGCGGTGGATCGTCGACGGCGCGTGTGCATGGTGGTCCCATCTTTTGGGATCTGCTTCACCATGGCATCCAAACACCACTTACATCACCATCCATGGAAGAAATCATGTGCTCCTTGCCTAGCTACCTCACGGGAGCCGCGCACATGGTTTACGTGCAAAGCGGCTCTACCCGGGCCACAAAGTGGGCCCACAACCCTTGGGTGACCCCATGTGGTGGGCACTGGTGCACCATGTCACCCCACCCACTCCTAGCCATGGGTTTAGGGTTGTGCATGTGTGAATGCCCATGTTCATGTGGTGTAGACCCCGAAATACGAGGTTCTCGTCGGAGACGAGGTGTCAAAGCAGTGGATCGTCGGCGGCGCGTGTGCATGGTGGTCCCATCTTTTGGGATCTGCTTCACCATGGCATCCAAACACCACTTACATCACCATCCATGGAAGAAATCATGTGCTCCTTGCCTAGCTACCTCACGGGAGCCCGCGACATGGTTTACGTGCAAAACGGCTCTACCCAGGCCACAAAGTGGGCCCACAACCCTTGGGTGACCCCATGTGGTGGGCACTGGTGCACCATGTCACCCACCCACTCCTAGCCATGGGTTTAGGGTTGTGCATGTGTGAATGCCCATGTTCATGTGGTGTAGACCCACGAAATACGAGGGTTCTCGTCGAGACGAGGTGTCAAAACGGTGGATCGTCGACGGCGCGTGTGCATGGTGGTCCCATCTTTTGGGATGCTGCTTCACCATGGCATCCAAACACCACTTACATCACCATCCATGGAAGAAATCATGTGCTCCTTGCCTAGCTACCTCACGGGAGCCCGCGCACATGGTTTACGTGCAAAGCGGCTCTACCCGGGCCACAAAGTGGGCCCACAACCCTTGGGTGACCCCATGTGGTGGGCCTGTGGTGCACCATGTCACCCCACCCACTCCTAGCCATGGGTTTAGGGTTGTGCATGTGTGAATGCCCATGTTCATGTGGTGTAGACCCACGAAATACGGGGTTCTCGTCGGAACGAGGTGTCAAAACGAGTGGATCGTCGACGGCGCGTGTGCATGGTGGTCCCATCTTTTGGGATCTGCTTCACCATGGCATCCAAACACCACTTACATCACCATCCATGGAAGAAATCATGTGCTCCTTGCCTAGCTACCTCACGGGAGCCCGCACACATGGTTTACGTGCAAAACGGCTCTACCCGGGCCACAAAGTGGGCCCACAACCCTTGGGTGACCCCATGTGGTGGGCCTTGGTGCACCATGTCACCCCACCCACTCCTAGCCATGGGTTTAGGGTTGTGCATGTGTGAATGCCCATGTTCATGTGGTGTAGACCCACGAAATACGGGGTTCTCGTCGAACGAGGTGTCAAAACGAGTGGATCGTCGGCCGGCGCGTGTGCATGGTGGTCCCATCTTTTGGGATGCTGCTTCACCATGGCATCCAAACACCACTTACATCACCATCCATGGAAGAAATCATGTGCTCCTTGCCTAGCTACCTCCACGGGAGCCGCACACATGGTTTACGTGCAAAACGGCTCTACCCGAGGCCACAAAGTGGGCCCACAACCCTTGGGTGAAACCAACAAAAAATGACTACCAAAAACCTAACATAATCAGCTGAAAACACTACTTTTTAAAAAAACTCCACGCATAGATCGGGTTCCCCACTCCTCCAGGGCACCGACGAGCCGTACGGAAGAGGGGAACCCAATCTATGGAGGAGGCTGAGGTGGAGGCGGCGGCTGTACCTAGGAAAAAGTTTATGTTCTTCTTACTTTCGACTATTTTTAATTCGGACAATTGTTTGTAATTCGAGACTATTTCTAATGTCACACGGTTTTTAGGGCGTAATAGGTTGTTTAATTTGAGAAAGGCGAGAGATAGAGATAGAACCGTCTGGGCCGCTCGCGCGTCAAAGCTTTGCCAACTGGCCCGTCTAGGCACATGCCTCGCCTCTGCTGCGGCCCTCGATCGGGTCACCACCTTTACATGCATGCGCCATGCGGCTACGCTATTAAATTACCCGCGCCACGCTCTCATGCATGCCAACCACCGTTTCGGCACCGTGACATCGTCTCGAGGTTGCCCTCGTCTCGGCGTGCCATCGAGTTGGGTGGCATCGATATTAAAGTGAAATTTGTGTGCATTATTTAAGTGAATTTTACAAACTCCCCACGTCTATATATAAGGGCACCTCTTCTTCCTCTTCTCTCACACATCTCACGCACTCTTACGCTTCATCCATCTACCACCGCATCCGTGGACTAGCCACAGAAACACCAAACCCTAGCCGCCACCATGGAGTTCTTTGGCCCAACTTACACGTCGCCCGGCCACCGTGCGCGAGAGGAGTGGCCGGAGGGTGTCATCGTGGAGAACGAGCTGCGCATGCGGGCGATATCGAGGTGGAGGAGCGACAGGGCGCTAGCCGAGATCTTTCTCTCGCGGGGCTACCGCCACCTCCAACCTCCCTCTAGGCTCGCCGCCCATGTACACGATCGAGTCCCACTTCGACGGCAACGGCAACCATGAGATAGGCCTCTTCGTCCACTTCGGGAACCCCTTCGACGCGCACCACCTCCTCGGGCAGGTGTTCGGGTGTGGTTGTGAGTTTATCGCTTTCACTACCTACAATATCTTCACCAACTTCCACGTCATCTTTCCCGACCGTTTCAACATGCTGCTGCCTCCCATACCGCTACCACGTTGACGGCCCCGTCGGTGATGAGGAGGACTAAAACGGCGAAGGAGGAGCAAGGGGAATGAACATCCTAGGAGGGACGACGGCGTTGCCTCATCTTTATCAGTGTTTTTAGAGCTGTTTTATTATCTATGTCTTGTTGTCGTGTCCGTGGGCCCGGGATTTGTTGTGTGCTTCGGTATCGTACGTGTGATGGAATTCCTATGTAAGGTTTGTACTATCTAGCTCTATATATCAATGTTTTTACGAGTCAGTGCTACAACAACACACCATAAAAATTCAAAAGCTTAGAAATGAGGCCGTTTACCCTACCTTTAGAGCCTGTTTAAACCATAGTGAGAAGAAAGTGCCACGGTGTGCGCCGCGCGGGCGGAAATTACCACGCGCCTCGTAACTAGAAACCGCGCGCGCACGACCGAGGCGTCGCGGCTCTTTAAACACCGGAATGGCAACGGCCGCCCTCTACCATTACCGCGTTGCCTTGCATACAAGTACGGTGCCAACGCTAGCGGTTCGCATATCTTCCAGACCCGCTCCCCACCGTCGTCAACCACCCGCGGCGCGACTCATGAGTGACGTTTCCTGGCCGTCCGACTCCGGCAGCGACGGAAAGCCGCACAGGTGGCGCCACCTGGTGGGAAAGGGAACCACCGCGGAGCGCCGATCCGGTCGGACGGTGCTGCACGAGGAGGAGGACGCCGCGGACCGGCTCGGAGCCCGACGGCTCGGAGCCCGACGACTCGGAGCCCGGCGACGCCGGCCGAAGCGGACGAGGAGGAGGGCGCCGCCCGGCGACGCGGACGAGGAGGAGAGCGCCGCCGGCAGCGCGGACGCGGAGGAACATGCCGTGGACGACGCGGAAGAGGACGAGGACTCCGACGCGAAGTGGGCGCGGGCTGGAGGAGGCCTTGGCCGCCGATGAGAAGCGGCCGCGAAAAGAAGGCTCGCGCGAAGAAGGCAGCCGTGGCGCGGGCGCGGGCGCGGGCCGAGGTGACGGACGAGGAGGAGGAGTACAACGGCTCTTCGGAGTACTCCTCGTCGAGAAGATGACTCGTCGGAGTCCACCTCGTCGGACGACGGCTCCTCGTCGGAGAAGGCTTCTGCAAACGGGGCGCCGGACGACGGCGAGCGAGTCGTCGTACAAACGTTCCAAGTAGACGACGAGGCATGTCCTCTATATTTTTATCTGCATTTTTATCCGCATTTGTAGTATTGTGTGCGGACCTTATATTTTCTGCATTTTAATTATTGTAAGAGGTAATTATGCTATGTACTTCTCCTCATCGGCTTTTCAACTGTCGAAAAAGAAATTTTTATTTACGGACATGATCACATTACGAATTGATTTGTTGCCCAACCATAACATCTAGGCCGAGCATTTTAAAAGCCACGACATCGCGATTATAACAGCTACTAGAATAATTATAGCACACAAAGCGTACTTGAAGAAACAATTCCCGTTGGAGAGCATATTTTTTGACCTTATTTATCTTCAACCTTGTTGTCGCCTTTGTTTCGTTTTTACTAATGTTGTGTTCATCGATGATATCAGCCATCATCAACTCGATTCGGCCTTTCTCTTCCGGAAGTGTTTCTATTTTTTTGTTGGTAGTCATCAATGCTTGTTCCATCTTCCGAATTGTCTCATGAGCCACCCAGAGCTTCTCTTTGACAATCCTCAATTCTTCATCAATCTTCATTTTCTCCTCTCTTTTAAAATTTAGTTCTTCTAGGAGAACAATTTTTGCTTGTAGACAATGTTGAAGCTGGGCACAGCCATCCCGAATACCACACTCACATATTGATTCCTACAATAAAACGTGAAAACATATTAAATTCGACATAACTTATGAGCTGCACATACCGAGTGACTCTTCAAGATATTTAGAATCCCATGAGATGAAGACGTTAACTTAGAATCATACCTCATCCGATGAGTTGTGCATGGGTTCGACGCGGTCGATGTCGTCCATAGCCGAAATCACCATGGCGGCGGCGACTCGTAGGTGGAGGCGAGGATGGAGATGCTTGATGAGATAACGGGCCGAGGGATCCATCTTTTCGTTTGTGGTATGCTTCTTTATGCTCCTCGTGGGCCGCAATTGAGGCCCATCCTGGCCCAGCCTTTTATTTAGGTATTTAGCTGCCGTACTAATTAATCCTCAAATCTAATTCCCAAACGATCTATCCTCCTCCTCAACGCCTCCTCGATCTACGGCTGGACGCCGGCTGCGTCCTCGAAGACGTTGGTTACGAGCTGACTCGGATCTCATCGCCATGGATGTAAGTATAGTTCGCTCACCTCGTGCCATGCACCTAATTTTTTTATGAACTCTTGCACGACAACATATGTAGACGCGGTAGATCGTCTTTACTTTGATACTGCCCAAGTTAGATCGCGGTCGTCTAATCTTACTTCCCTTGGTTGGTTCGCTTGGGAAAAAAATATCGGCCGACTTAATTAGATCTAGTGGTTAATTTGATCGTACGTATATGACATATGAGAACATTGACATTGATCAGCCATTCCTTGCTACGCACTGCCCAGCTTCGTGCTTTACCGAATTGGAGGAAAAGGCCTATTATAAGGGGTAAGTCTGTTTATGGCACTCAATGAGAACACGAGTGTTATGAACAACTTAATTTAGAATTAATTGATGTCCCTTATGTTTTTTAATATTACATGTAGGTCCTGGAGAAGAGGAAGAGTATGATTTTGAAGCTTTCATAGAGTATGCAAATCGAGTTAAGATGAATTATGACGATTTTGATGCACTCGAACGACTAGTTGCGAAAACCCTACCAGTAATTCCATTGTACGTGTGCACCATCAAGAAATCACACATCGTGAAGAATAAAGCAAAGATGGTAATTAATTTTGATTTCCATCATTTCTTACTACTAACCAAGATATGCCTGATAATTATTTGTCAAATTTATGTGTAGTACTTCTCAAGGAGGTTCACCCTCAAGCACATTCTGCCCAATATTCAGCTACCGGCAACCATAAAGCTTTACTCTCCAGGTGCCAATGTTACGAAGTTACGATGGTGATGAACATGTCAACGGTGAAAGGAGTACCAAAAGGAGGTGCCATGATAACATCACCTTGGATGGATGTGGTGAGGCGAGAATGGCATGAAGAAAAATCAGAAATACGTGTTACGGTTCCGTAAGCAAGGAGAAGGTGGTCGAAGATTATGCTTGACTGTGTGTGAGAGCAGCCCGGTTCAGACTTCGCTCGTGAAGACTACTATAGCTATCTAAATTTTTTTGTTTATGTCATGTCCGTTGGTACACTTTTAGTATGGTGCAAATTTATGTCATTTTTAATGGTTTCTCACTTTTATGACAATGTGTGAAGAGTTCGATCGTGAATGCTTATTAATTATATCCAGACTTATTTCTCTACAAGTGTTGTATGAGGGTTGTAGCATTGTGAAATTTGTTGATGCCCCACTCGACAGTGGCACTATAGATATGTCAATTATGTGCATTGCAGATCTAGTAATGTGCAAAAAAGACCATATTTTTTAAAAAATTCTTCGTTACAAACAATTGAAATCGTAATTAAAAAATATTTTGCACCGTCGTACTAGCTACAAGCCATTGTTGTGTGGTGCCATGCGGAACCATGGTATGCTTGTAGGTGATCGGCACCTTTGAACATGTATATATTGTTGCTCCAAAGAGAGAGGGAGAAGTAAGTTATCGATTCGTCGCCGAATGCAAAGCGGTGTCTTATCACATGCATAGAGTGGCCTCCGTGTATGGGCTGGGTACTAACGGGCTGGCCCGAGATATCCATCGAGAGCTTGCCTAATTATAGTATTAACGGCGAGATGCCCTAGTTAGCGGCATATCCGACGCACAACGTGTAACTACCCACGATTTCTTCTTCAAGTCAACGTCGCCTTCCATCGCCGTACGGAGAAGATAGGAGTCCTTTCGTCGGCGGAGCCTACAGCTCAATCTAACGACGGCAACATCCGGTGTTCCAGCCTTCCGAGTGCGCGCGTTTGCAATCTCGTTTATCATCGATCCTTTCGCCCACTTGATCTAGAGTGCGCTTGATCTAAACCTTCATTCTTTGCCGGACGTGTAAGTTTTAGGTTGACATTTACGCTGTAGATGATTATTAGGAGATTTTCTATGTCGGCAATAATTGTTGTTTGTATATGTTATTTGCGAGAATGGATGAATTAGATGGCCCGGTCTATTGTGACCACACATTGTGGACGAATCTCGTAGCCACTTTCTCGGGACCTCAACGTGCGAGGTTTAGCTCTACTAGTTTGCGGACGATGTTGCAACTGCGCAGCCTTCGCCACGCGCATAAATATGATTAGATTTATGATAGAGCTATATGATACTAAAAGCGAGACATTCGTCGTACAAGACAAGAGCAGGAGCGATAATCGCAACCTCTGTAGACATAGAATGCATTTATGGTCTACGTAATGAGGGTTTTTCCGCTTTTGATATAATTGATCAAGAATGTCTAACAAGTAGAAGGAAAATACCGCCTAGTTATCTCAGCAAGTCTAGTGGAAATCTAGTTATTTCCGACTTGATTGTCGACATACGAAGAGAAAGCTTCCGATGATGACTTTGTGCGGAAAGCGGTGCTTGTGCTAATTGGCACGGTTACTGCGCCATCTGGCCCAAAAACGATCGATAGAGATCACTATTGTTTAGTGGAGGATGTTCCTAGAATATTTCAAATTAGCTGGAATCACTTCACATTGCGCTACCTCCTCGATAATTTTTACTGCTTACACAAGATCAGCAGCAAAAGGTAGGGGATGGCCGGTTGGAAATCTTTGTCTCACTCAGGTATGCAAACATGATTAGCACTATATTTGATGTATGTGACAATTTGAAACTTATTTCATTTAAAATGTGTTGTTTGTAGCTACTATGCGGGAAAAGGTGGTAGTCGTGGATGATCCTACGTATATTCCACACAAGTCTATTAGGCCACTAATGAAAAACTGGACTGAAGCGGAAGCGAAAGGAGGTCGCGATGCGACTATGCAAATGGTCGTGGGAGAGGCAAAGTGAAGGTTTTGTTTTTTATCACTACTTCTAGCTACATTATATCATAGTCGATGTTGTGTTGTTATATTAATTTATGCCATTTGTTTTCTAATTTGACATGCATATTATTAATGATCTTACACCTCAAGCCAATGCCGGTGCGCAAACAAAGCGGAACACATCGCGAGAATGGTGAGCAGTCACGTTCGACACGTTCGAGACAGAGGCGTAGTAACAAGGACATACTATTGGAAAGTTTGAAGAAGGAACTGACGGATCACATTGACACACAATTAGCACTTGTACCAAAGAGATGTGCAGAGGTGAGGAGCCATACATTTTACGAACACGAAAGTTTTACATTATCGGTAATGAATAATTATGGTACTACTTGTTTTGCGGGAAGTTCTAAAAATGCTAAATAAGAATGGTGTCATGTACAAAACGGTTGAAGGATCGGAGTCGGATAAAGGAGGAGATGAGGAAGAAGACACTTCTATTCACATCGATGATTCATCTAAGAAAGAATTCATGTACAAGAACAGATTCGACGAGTTAGATGCTTTAATTAGCAATGTAACAAAGACTTACGGTAAGTTTGTCACACCTCCTAAGCATAATGGGGTGCCGGAGGCGGGAGATAATGTGTACGTCACACCGGGAAACCTCGGTAACACGGAGGGTACACAAGATAATCCTTTTATCTTAAATGATACCACAAAACCGGCATCATCCTCGGATATACGTATACCGGATGACATTTTCGCAAGATCTACCACCAAGGTGAATGCTAGACAGAAGGATGATGACCTACATGGCGGTGAACATGAAGTTATGAGTACTCATAGTGTTGAAACAATGGGACGAGAGGCTAGTAGGAAGAAGGGCAATACAGCAAAGTGTGCAAATAGTAATGGTAGAAGGAGAAACGCAGCGGCGGTACAAGTTGGAGGGAAAAGGAAACGGACGACGAATCAAAAATATGGATCACCATATGTGGTCGCGAAACCTAGAGCAAAACGTCAAAGCCGTGTAAAGAAAGGTAACACCATTTATTCGTTATTTCTTTGTTGGCAAATAAATGATGCTCGCAACCTGTAACACATATGTTATTACTATTATGTGCATCGGGGTTGTTTGCGGAACATGAAGTTGGGGTATCTTCGGCGGTACCAACACGAGCAGGAAATAGAAGCTGCCACTTTATATGTTAAAACAATATCCAAGCTACCAAAAGAAGCATCTAAAGGAGTGTACAAGAATGAATATGGCGCCAGCTTGTCTTCAGAAAAGCTTAACGTCGTTCTTGCGCACGAATGGCTATCTGATAATGTAAGTCTTCAAAACCAAAAGTTTGCGTTATACTCGTAATTAAACTATTTGAATTTGAAAATATTGTTGTTGCTATCAGATTATTGATGCTGCTATTGGGTATTTGTCCCTCCGTGTTGGGTCTGATCGAATGTTATGTCCTGCGTGGAGGACAAACTATCTCCTTGAACAAGCAGAAAAACAATACACAAAAAATACACTATTAGAAATATAGATGAGGTAGTTACAAGACCAGGAGCCTTAGGTAGGGTTATGGATGAATATTTCAAGCGTGAGAAGGTAACAGCACTTTCTTTCAATGTTTCATGCGAAATTAGAATAAAATAATATGATAATTGACAAAGTTTTTTCCTTCTCTTGTAGACATTTTTCGCACTGAACATACGGAAAACTCATTACGTAACTGTTGTCATGCATACAAAGAAGAAGGAATTCCGAGGTCCTTGATCCTCTTTGTTTGGTTTAGGGGTGTCAAAATCAGTTGTGGAAGACTTGGTATTACACTCTCTACACACATGTCTTTGTGTACTTTCTCATGTACTGTGCGGTAATATATTTGTTGTTTCGTAGATTGGGCAAATTTCACAGGACATACAAGAAGAAAACAATACTTGTGACACGAGAATATCCGGATGTCGAAGAATGGCCTATTAAAAGATATGACATCCCTAAGCAAACCGATGAGTAAGTACCTATATTGCATTACACATAAAGAAAGTCGGTTTTGTATATGCGGACACTTTTAAATTTTGTCACATTATATACCAGCAATTCATGCGGATTATGGGTATTGCAATGTATGGAGCATCTGGGACGGAGATCGGATGACTTGCCCGGTTTCTCAGGTTGGCTATACTATGTTCCATGCACTCGGTTAATTTTAACAATGTTAACAACCCATGTGTATAACACCTTATAATGTTTTGGCAGGCCACGATCGATGAATCGAGAGAAAGTACGGTTGCAAACATTGTTTTATCACCACACAACATTCTTGAGAAGGTGAAAAACAAAGTGAGATTGCTAGCAAAGACCAAGAAAATATAAATTTGATAGTGTGATTGTTCGGTTTGCTCCCGCGAAGGTTTCCGGACACATGTAATATTGAATTTTTAATTGTCTTCGGTTGTAAACAATATTTATTCGGTTAAGATTATCTACAAAATTTTGTAACATTGATTTTATTTCCCATTATCGAAAGTATGCAATTATTTTTATCTTTGTACATGCATGCTATGATGATTATAAGGAAATGCCTACTTCACAATATATAATGTCTTTTGCCATTTTTACAAAAGAACACCGAGAGAATTAAGAACATCGGTACAAAATAAAAACATCGATACGTTGCAAACATTAACAACTCCATCAAATACAAAGCTATAGTCGTCCCATTCATAATTAAGGAAATTTACTGCCCTTTAGATAACTATGAAAGAACTACCCTTCCTGCTGCAGCACATTCCTGCACATGTTCACAGACATAAAATTACACAACAACTCATATGAATCTTTTAAAGTATATGAAACAAAATGGCAGAAAAACTTACTTCGGATGAAATATGCATATTGGGTTTCTTCTGTTATGCCCTTCTCCTTGGTCCTAGTGGTCTTCCATTTTTAGTCATTGGAGATTTCTGCGCTTCATGCCTAGGTGCACCCTTAGTGGACACTTTCAAAGGATCACCAACAACAATATCGCATGGTCCACTAGCATCTTCATTTTCATGCACCGACACGAGGGGACCATATGCTTTACCTTTAGCATACCCCTCTCTTCTAGAAATTATGCCATCAATGGTGCTTGTTCATGCAGATCATATTCCTCTGAATTGTTTAATGCAATATGCATAGCCTGTGATACCTTAATATTCATCCTGTTGTATTTCATCCGCTCCTCCGCCTGAGACCAACCCCACCCAAACATGTCGTCTGGTGCGTTTAGATGGCAACCCTAACCTGGCATTTTTTGTGAATCGTCGTAGAGCACAACATTGTGGAATTTCGAGTAAATTTCAAGAAATGCAGCACATGCGGTATGTGCTTGCAAGGGATCCCCTTTCTAATCATCCTTTGACAGACTGCACCTTATAATTTCTCGCCTCCTTGGGTCTATATTCCACGTAGAACCTGGTCCTTACATGATTCCTCCATGCCACAATGAAGATGTTTGAGTCTCCTGCCTGCATTTTTTCTAAGATCTCTATGCCGCCAATCTTTGAAAGCTCACCTTGAATAATATAGAACACGGCGGGAGTGAAGATTTTTGCGGCAGCAACCTCTAGTTCTCCGAAATTAGTAATTGCCACTTGGTGTAGTACGTGAAGCCGTGCGGTCGTCGTGGGCTTCGTTCTCACGGAGACGGACAATTGCGTTGTCGTGAGTGCATAATCATATCAACAATTGTCATTTCCCCATCTAGGTGCAGGTGCGGACAAGAGTTTAAACTTTCACTCCAGCTGGTTACTTTTCATACCCAGCCAGAATCCTTGAGAGAGATACTGCTGCAGCCCAAAGTTTCCTCTTGGTGTACATCCTCTTCATCCATGTTCTGGTTTTTGGGGATTGCCATTTTACGTAAAATGCATGCCATCGCTCCTCAAATACTTGCTCCGAGGTGGTGTAATACAAAAGAGTCCCGAACTCGTTCGGTGACTTGTTAGGTAGATGCATCTCCATATTTTTTTCAATGTGGAAGCTGCAGATGCGATGCGGCACACCGAAAATACTTCGCCGATTGCGGCGATCATCGCGGCATCTCGCATCCGTGATTATCGCCTTTGGCTTCGTTGACACATCGCTTTGAGGAAAGTCTTTAGAAGCCAAACATATGTTTGTTCATTCTCACTTGAAAGGATGGCACACCCAAAAACCGTTGTCCTACGGTGGTTGTTCAAGCCCACAAAAGGAACAAATGGCATCTTATATTTATTCATCTTGTATGTGCTATCAAACACCAGCACATCTCCGTAGTCCCGGTAATCCCTACGTGATCTGGGAATCACACCCGAACATGTGCTTCGGACGGCCTTTTTCATCAACGTCATATTCAAAGAAAAATTCAGGGTCCCTCTTTTTCCTCTTTGACATAATGCGGATGGCCGTGGTAGCGTCACCGTCGAAAAGCAGCCTCCTCCTCTCCCTAGAGCACATGTTGTACAAATCCTTTCTTGTGAATCCAACACCAGCAAATGAACCGGAGCACTGCAATGAATTTTCTCATAATGAGGTGCTTCCCGATTCCCATGGATCCCATTGATAATATCTCGGATCTCCGCGCGTCGTTGATCGTCCTATGGGACCGAAGAAACGGAGTCCGACATGGTTCAAGCTGGGTCATGGTTATGTTTGTCACGAAAATCTTCAACAACCCAGAAACCAGTTCTTCCATCAAACTTGACCACCAAACGTGCCTTGCAGCCGCAGCGAGACTCAGGTCTGTGCCTATATACACGGCCTTCCGTGGTCAGTTGGTTTTTGGGACGTCTGCCCTGTCTGGAACACACAAAACGCCTTAACCGAATTACTCCATCATCAAACCGCTTAACCTGGTCAAGCCGGATGCTGAACCCATAATCTTTAGCATATCTGTTGTAGAAAGAATATGCCGTCTGCTTCGTAAATAAAAGTCATCTCTTTTATCATCCAAGTATAAATCCCGATCACTATCAGGATATTCATTGCCATTGCTACCTTTGTGTGATTTCTCGGGCTGACTAGCGCTCGGCGTCGCTCGCAAGTAGAAAACGTAGGCATTAATTAAAACTATAAATTTATGTGTTCCGGCTATATAAGATCGATAAAAAAGAGATAACAACCTGGCTCATGTCAACGGAATCCTCGGGAACCGATGCACCTTCCACATCATCGGTGTGGCCCGTGTCCAAGTCGATTCACCATAATAGTCGTACTCAAGCTGCGTGTCAAATTGTTCCTGAAATTTATTAATGCATTTCGAAATTTAGTAACCGTAAATTTTACGGCTTGCCATCATTTCATGCATCATTTTATGTCACTGTATGAGTCACTACACATACCTCACTAGTATTTAGACTCGTCTGTGTGTTCACCATGGTTCTCATCATTTTGATCGTCCGTGTGTTCGCTATGGTTGTCAACATTATCAAATTCATCGTACGCAATCCGCATAAATTATGACATGAGGAACCATATATAATTTGATGATGCTTGGACTGCTGGTAATCGAAATGAAAAATAGTGGCTCACATCAAACTCATCTTCGCTCCAGCCGGCTTCGTGCTTGCAAATTTTCCTCCATTTCGAGTCATCGGAATTATAGCCGACGTACTCGTTTTGTTCCTCAATCATACCAGATATAGAGTTCTCCATATTCTGTAGTATTGGACCATAATTAGAATTGAAAAACCGGCAGAATTGCGTCCTCTTACTATGCTACAAGATGAAGTCATGGTACCTGTAATTTTAAACCCTAGCGGGGAAGATGCCGAGCCGGTGGCGCGCCTTTCCAAGGTCGTCGATCCGCGGGGGGCTTCGCGCGGTCGGCGGCGTCGACATGCGAAACAACCACCGGCGGCGACGGACGTGCCGGCAACAACCGCCGACGGCCGGGCCGGCAACAACCGCTTGCGTTTAACCTAGCGACGGCGTGGAACGGCTCGATCGGATCTCCGGTGCCGATGAAAACGATGCATGCAGTGGGAGCTAATCACGGTGATTAGCTTAGCACGTGGGACCCACCCACGTGGGGTCGTCCGTATAGATACGCCCGGGCCCCGTATACCCATACGAGTCTTGCACTGGGCTTGGATATGGGTTTCGGCGGGCAGCACAAAAAAAACAAAATCGGGACCACCGTACCCCTTCGGCGATAAGTCGCGAGTTTGGAGAGGGTGCGCACCGAAGCACACCTCACATGAAAAATATTGTGAAACTGTCTGACAAAAAGTGAAACTGATGACATCATTGCTGACGTCACTACGGTTTGTTTCACAAAAATATTAATGTTTCAGTTATGTTTCAGTTATGTTTCAATTATGTTTCAAATTTGTTTCACAATTTTGTGAAAAATTGGTCAGCCCGGTAGGTACCGACGCCTGTAAAAATAAGTTTTTGCGTTCAGCGTGACCTGTTAATTTGTGGATTGCGGTAAGTCCGGAGAATGACCAAAGATAAATCGATCGACTGTCAATGAATGACCATTCGTCCTCTGTGTTTCCAGTCGATGAAGGAATTACTACGTAGTTTTTTTCCTTCCTTAACAGGCATGCTGATTTGAGAGAGGGGATGAGGCAGAGGAGACGGGCGTGTGCACAGCGGCGAACGAAGTCAATCTGCAATGTGATTTGAGAGAGAGGAACGGGGATCGCTTTGGGTGCATAACTGCAGATGGGGACGAAAGGAGGCTGTCTGATGCTTTCTGGAGAAACGTAGGGGCATAGTACATCTCTACGGCTGTTTCTTTGCTGATTTCAATCGGCTGCTTTGTTGTTATCTTGATTGATTTACCACCTGTATGCTCACATTGATGTCTGCAGCTTCTTTACTGAGACAATGTGATGCAAAACCGAATCTGTAAATACAATCTTGCCTATTGATAGATGATGCATTTAAACGCGACTGAACCAACACACAACAAGCTTGCACAAGCGCCGAATGGATGAAACTTTTGATCTAGGAAGGCCTAATTTCACAGGGGCAAGCCTAGGGAAATGCGGCAAAAATTTTGAAATGCTAACGAAATTAGGCTAAATTTGTGCATATGCGAGTTCTTTCGTCGAATTCTTACATATATATGAATTCAACATGCATACGATAGATAAAAACGGAAAACAACCGGCGTATACATGCTGAAATGGCAGTAGAACGTCGTGTAGTCTCCGCCGTCGTCGGAATCATCATCGTCCTTCGGTGGCGATGCCTGCGACTAGCGGCTGCTGCTCTGGCCTAGGCCCCCGACACATCGGGGCGGAGGTGACGACGCTCCCCCATCATCGTCGTTGTCGTCGAGGATGATGACGCGGTGGGCGCGGTGCCGCGCGACCTCCTCGAGCAGTTGCTGCTGGCGCTCCGCCTCCTCCTTCTCCCACTCCGCCTTCGACCAGGCGAGCGCCGTCCATCGGTATCTAGAGGTCTGCGGGGACGACGCCGTTCATCGAACGCACCATCACCGCCTTGAGGATCACATCGACCTCGGCGTTGGGGGAGGTCACCGGAGCAGCTTCCGTCTTCGGGTTACGCAGGAGACAGCCGGCGTGGCCTCCTTCTTCCGTAGGCTTGCGCTAAACGCGGACCAAATGTCCGCGCTAAGGCGACAGTCCCCATCTCTCGAGGATTACTATCCCGCCGCCTCTGTTGCGCGGCGGCGAGACGGGCTCAAGCTTGATAGCGGGGAGCTGGGTCGTCAGCATGGGTGGCGGCGCAGAGCCCGTGGAGCGCGAGCGCGACGCCGACCCGGAGGATGAGGAAGTGGATGCCATCCACCGTGGCATCGAGGAGGAGCTCCCGCGGCTCCGGGAGAAGGACGTCGGAGTCCACGGCGACATCTAAAGGATGGGGGAGTTCCCCACCTGGATGAGGTCGAGGACGGCGGCGAGGGTGCGGCCTGGGGCGCTCCACCAGCAGCGCCTGCCGTCGGAGTTATTCCTCGGCGGCGGCGGAGGAGGGCCCTCGTACGACGCTAGCTCCCGCTCGTAGCACTCGCGGAAGTACGCGTCCCACGCGGCATAGTTGTTGGGGTAGCGTTCTACGAGGGCGACCTGGATCTCCTCTTCGAGCGCGGCAGCACCCACCCGCGGCGGAGGGATGTAGACGCCGTTGACGCTAAGCTACCATGACGGAGGCCCGCGCAAATTGGGCGGTGCCGGGTAGTTGGCCTCGTAGAGGAGGCACGCCTCCCAGTCGTGCAGGGAACGGCGGTCGAACCCATTCGCTGCCGCTCCATCGCTGGGAATCGTTCGGCCATCTGCGCGTCGAAAAAGAGGAGTGTGTTGGAGGAGAGGGAGTTGGCGCTCTGTCGGCGGTGCGTGGAGAAAGAAGAAGGAGGAAATGGGGGGAATATATAGCTCCGGCCAGTAATGGCCGCGTGGCGCGCAGAAGTCGAGGAGACGATGGTAACTACGCCGCGTGTCCACTGGCCTGTCTCTCTAGCGAGTAATGCCGCGCAGAAGCCGAGTTGGCGCGTTGAAGCCGAGGAGACGACGGTGGACCGCGTTGCGTGTCTACTGGACTGCCTCCATCGAGTATTGGCGCACACAAGTCGAGTTGGCGTGTTGAAGCCGAGGAGATGACGGTTGACCGCGCCGTGCATCGCTGACCAGACGGGGCCACTGGCAGGGTGGGTTTTTCGCGCGTCTTCTCGGAGATTCGCGCCCTTTTCTCTCTCTATCTGGTGCTTGCAGGCGCTCTGTGGGTAGTTGGGTTCGGCCTGGGATCGCCGGATGAAAAATGGCCCAATCCGACAAATTTTGGGCTCTTGGGGCCGCAGCTGGGAGTTTTAGATCCATCCGGCGATAAAATTCGGCATGAGGAGGGGGTGCTGGGGAGCCGAGTGGAGATACTCTTAGGTAATACTTCCTCTATTTTCTAGTAGAAGACATTTGGTCTCAAGACACCATCTGAGCTCGACTGCTACCTCCCTCTCCTGCTCTCAAGACGAAAATACGGATCACCATCTCCTTCTAAGCCCCCAAGCCCATGAAGTTTGGATATTCTTCCACCATGATTTCGACACCAGGGGGCTCTCTAACCTCAGAGGCATGTGGATTTCTGCCGAAGTTATGAGGAAACCCCCATGGCCCCATCAACATTGTTACCATTGTTTGAAAGAGAAGAAACGCTTGGACTTTCAATGGAGTTGTTGAATACATTGCCTCAGTCTCCCATAGATGCATAGAGGATATTAGACTTTGGGCTCATGTCTGCACTACCCCATCTCCCTCCTCTTCTCTAAATAATTCTTCTAATAACTATAACCCACCCTGAGGTCAATTCCCCCTCGCTCCCTCTCTGCCCCTCTAAAAACTTGTGTGCTCTCTTGTATGCTTGCTGTTATTAATGTTATTCAGGCCGGCGTAAGCCCGCCCTAGCCACTACTAAAACTCTTGGCTTATATTAGAGAACAAAGGGAGTATAATATTTACATTTTCGTGTCCATATTTGGCCAATTGTCGGATGAAATATACATCTCAACTCCACATCTTTGAATCAATTATCCAAGAAAATGCAAAAATAAAATAATATCTGTAATGCATGGCAAAAACATGGAGCGCTATGCATTGGTGACATGGCCGTTGGGGGCCTTCGCTGCGTATGTGTGGCTACCACAACTGATGCACCCGGAGCGGCTTTGGAGGATATCCCATGCCGGTCACCCGCTCCCTCCTATCGCCTATACTCTTCATCGCCTCGATCTGCTCGAGTGTCTCAAGGACCTCCTTCATCGAGGGCTTGCTTGGAGTTTGTACTGGCCATTGAACCGGGGTCCATGAGACGTGCTCCAAAACGGTAAGCGCCGCTCTTGACATATAGTGTAGTAGATGGCCTATGCATGCATGGTTCAGAGTAAGGTGGTGTAAAGAATGTTAAATCCATCAGTCCATGCAAACAAAAGAATTTACAAACGTGATCGTGATAAGTATTTATGGCAGGCAAATCATCTGAGGAAAATAAAACCAAATTCTGGGATCGTGAATTTGCTGAAACATGGAGGAAAATTAAACGTGATTTTGGGATTCCAATACCAGCGGTTGTCGGGCTGGGCTACCGCTCGTTTGTCTGTTCGTTAGCGGTGGGCCTGGTTGGGTTGTGCGTGTGGCCCCCTTCCGCACCTGAAGCGACAGAAGGCCCTTTGCGGGCCCGACGAAGAGGGGATGTCTCGGTCTCGGGCGGCGCCGTCGGAGCGACTACGGTTGGATGTGCCGCCATGCCGCCAGTGGAGCGGGACGGGGGGTGGCCGCCGGGAAGTGTCGAGCGGGCCCGGCGCCTACGATAGCTCCGGCCGCGGTGGCAACGACGTTGGCGACAGTAACTGGCAGAGCTCCGGCACCGGGGAGGGGTCCGATAAGTTGTATGGGCTCCGGCACCATGCCACGCCGCACCCCTCAGCTATCGTCGCCTATCCAGGTACCACCATATCCAAATTGCTTTACTTCGAATCACCCTTTGATCCCTATATAATTTGGGTCATTGCTTAAGTTTAGCCCCACGTTAGACTGAATTCTTTTTTTTTCTTTTCGAAATGGGGATTCCCCAACCTCTGCATCAATTGATGCATACGGCTCCTTTTATTAAAAGTATATAGTTATTACAACCAGAATTCAAACTGAAAACTTATTACATCTCATGGATCACTCAAAGTTTCTAAAAAAATGAGCCATCTAAACACCACTAGCACACTCTCGTCGGTAATGTTCCTTCTGTCAGCATCGGCTAAGAAGTTCTTGAGGTCCTGGAGCTTGATGTCGAGGTTTTCGATCCCGCTGGAGACTCCAATCGACATGGCCACCTCTTCATTAGCCATTTCAATGAGCATGCTTGTCACATATGATGCTAAAGCATCGAGAACTCCCTCCATTGCAGGATTTGCTCGCTTTTACTGCTACAATTAGCATGCAAGGATATTACTCATTTCATTTTGATTACGATATTTTTAGACTACTGAAGAGAAATCAAACAACATGCGCCACCTAGGAGAAAAATATAATCATTATCATTCAGTAAAGGCTACCAACTGGAATTGGTTCTGATCCTATGTTCAACTAACAAACAAAATTTAAATGTCTAGTTCCATTTACTGTTCAAATTGAATTGAGGCTCTGTTTTTACACAACCGGATACAACATATTCTAGGACCAACCAGTTGTTGAATGGTTAGGAGTGTGGTTGTACCAGGGGTTGAATCCCTGATGTGCATATGTGTGTGGAGTCTACATTGCACGCTTGAAATTCTATGATTAGTTTTCAGTAGAAGTTATGTGTTTGTGTGCTTCATGTGAAAGCAGCGGAGCCTCAGTGCAAGTTATGTGTTTGTGCACTTAGTAATTTGCTCATGTGAAATTTCTTTTAGATAAAAAATACGCAAAATAGTAAGCATTAAGTACTTGACTACCAATGCAAAATAATTAGGCTTATAGGGGACTAAGATAAACAAATGGCATGATAATTTATTTCCTATATAGATAAATACCATCAAGACATACCGACATTTCTCTGCACTCTGCACCATGTAAACTGAAAGAAATCTTACTAGATTCAAACATTCATTGGTTGTCAAGTTATATGGATGAGAAATTTATGTTGGATGAAGCTGATGGGACAAATTTACACATCCCAGAAATAGCCTAGTATGGAATACAAATGGGAGGACGCGACCAGGAGAGCACAACAATGGAGACAGAAGCTGCAGGACTGAGTCAGCGCCGAGCCGCTGTGAGGAATTGCTGCTGTGGGGGCTGCAGATTTTGGACTATGTTAAGGAATTTTGGGATTGAAGCTTTGGGACTTGGGACTTGGGAGAGACAGAGAAGCGCTACGCAGCAACGACCTGAGTCTGCTGCAGTAGCGACACATGAGAAAGATGCAAAAATGATCCTCGCTCGGCCGCGCTTTGCACAAAGAGTTGTATCTCTATTCAGTAATAGGACCGCAGACTTTACAACTTATATGATCCGGTGATTTGCATAATTCAGTGGCATCGATCATTACTGGAAAATATTGGAGGTCGACTGGAGATCGACGTAAGAAAAGTAGAGCAACTATATATGTACCTTCAATAAACCAGAGATTAATTGGAGATCTTCCACCCGGCTCTGGTACTGCAACTTGTGGAACCGCTAGAGGAAGGGAGCATTGTTTATATGGAGGAAGTTGCAGTACTTCAGAATTTGTTCAATGAGACCCCCATACTTCGGAACTTATCCAGCGAGACCGTTCAGGGCTTGAAGCTACATGTAAAATATTTTTTTTTATAGATAAAAGGCACTCAAGTGCCCGACTTTGAATTAACAAAGCCAACAACGGCGAGAACGATACAAAGTGCTGAACCCAGCTTACAGAACGGCACCACACACCCACACGAACTACCGAAGAAGCTACAACCGGAAGCACGACCAAAAGGCTCAGCCAAAGCATCTACGAGGACTCGGAGAAGAACAGGAGTCTACAGTGTCGGGCCGGAGCTCACTCGAGAGCGAGCCATTTTCACGCGCGCCTCAACCAAACTCCTCCGTCGCAGAAATGCCACCGGAAGCCGACCACCACCGGGGACCGACCCATGTTGCTCGCAAACCGAAGAGCAGCGCCAAGGAAGCTCGACAAGGGAGGGGCACGGAGCAAGCCTTGCCGAAGATCGCCGAAGAATCACCTCCGCACAACCTTCGGTGAGCCTCGCGCTGTGGGCTCCAAGACGGTGTCTTCAAGAAGAGCACGACACCGGAGTGCCGCCACCGCCCGATCCGAGGATCTTGGGTTTTCACCCGGACGAAGTAGAGTGACGGAGGTTGGCCTCACGGCGCCTTCAACAAGGGAACGCCGTCCGCGGACGCCGCCGCCGTGGCCCGAGGGGCAAAGGTTTCCCTTTGGCAACCTCCCCACCATCTACACCCCACACCACTCGACTCGCCGAATACCACGTCGCCCCCACGACCATGGCACCGACCAGCACCAGAGCTACTGGCTCGCCCGCCAACCAAATAGCTCCCCTTCCAGGGCCGCCGCCCCGGCATCCCAACCCCGCCCGCTGCAGCACCGAGGAAAGCAAGAAACACCGCCGCGAGGATCGACCAACAAGCCCCAAAGAAGGCCGGAGAGGCAGCCGCCGGCCACCATGGCCGCCGGGTACCGGATCCGGGGGCGGACCGGGCCGCGCAGGCCGGGGACCCCTGCCCCAACCCGCACGCAGGGCGGCCGGGAGGCCACCCAGCCCACGCCTCGCCCTACTCCATCCCCGAAGGCCTCGCCACCGCCGGCCCGCCCGGCCGTGGCCGCCGAGTTCGCGCCGCCGTGCTCGCCGCCCGATCCCGCCGCCGGCCGAGCTCGCGCCGCCCGGCGACCGCGGACGCCTCCGCCGGAGCCGCCGCCGCCCGAGTGCGCCCAACACACGGAGCCACCACGCCGCCGCCGGAGCAGCCGCGCCGCCACGCCCCCGTCGGCGTCGCGCCCTTCGCGACGAGACCGCCCGCGCCGGCGACACCGCGAGGAGGGAGAGGTGCCCCGCCGCCGCCGGCGCCCCGAGCCGCCCGGCGGCGCCCTCCGGCGGCGGCGAAGCGGGGAGGGGAGGAGAGCTTCGGCGGCTGTGGCGATTTAGGGTTTCGCCCTGGGCCTCGCGGGAGCCCAGGGACGAAACGTTCCCTCAACCAAGATTTAAGATTTACTTGCCATATCTACATGTAAAATATGACAGCCCACTTGACCCTTACCGGCTAACAAGAAAGGAAGTCATTATGGGTGATGGGGCTAGCTAGCTTCCAAGAGAAGATACATTTTAGATTTTGATATACTCTTCATTAGGGTATCCTTGGAGCCGATCAGATCGGGAACATAGATGTATCAACGGCCCCATATGCCTTCACATTCTATTTGCTCTAGTGGTGCTAGATGTAATCAGGTCAAACAATTTTTGCGTTGTACAAATAATGACTAGCTGTGGTAATCACACACTTTGAGGATGTCACGATGCTTGAGCTTGCTGAAGCCACGGCTCTTCGCCAGACGCCCGCTTTTGCCCGTGAGGAAAAAACTTTGACATAATCATCACATTGTCCATAGCTGGTTCAGGTATCAATTCGCTGGAGAGCTAGATCCAATTCGTTGTTCAGGACATTAAGCTGCTCGCCGAATCTTTTCCTTCCCGTTTGTTTATTCGTGTGAGTCGTTTGCCAAATATTGCTGCACTTTGCTTCAGTGTCCTCCCCCTTTCAAACTTCGGCACCTAATCGGCAGCCAGGATCAAGCTCTACTGGGATACAAAGCTCTAAAACGGCGAGTTTGTTAATTCAATGACACAAATTATTCTTAGAATGACCAGATCTTCCCTATTACTTTGGATACAGAGCTCCCAATATTTTTTTTATCTTAAGATTATATTTAAAACGTGTGCATTAGTTCTTTCATATCTTCTAAAAATAAAATTCGTGGCATGTTTGTGGTGTGTCAACTATCAGAACTTAATTAGGCACATTTGAACATCACGTCTCAAAACTTTGAATGATGGAAACGGCTAGTAAATATAGGAAATCTGATCTATTTGTATTTCCATAAACTCTGTATAGGTATCAACAATAAAAATAAGAAATTTCAAGAAGACTTCAAACCATAAATCTTTGGGTCGCCCAATGGGGCGGCAAAACCAAACGACTAAACTTGACTTGGTTGAGTCCCAGTGAATACGTACTTCCCTGACACCCCAGCTGGCTGGTGACTGCTTGCGTTTTAATATTAGAGGTGGTGTCAGGTGTACAGTTGACAAGCTAGCTGCCTGGCAATAACAAATCGATCTGGCTGATGAATGATTCATGCCTACATGGTGCATGCCACGATGATTTCTACTCTGCGTCCGTTAGATTATATTCGACCATATCGTGCGTAGCATCGTTTGCGCAGATGGCATGTGGATTGATCAGTTGACAGAGTTTGTGTTAGTATAGTTATAGAGACTAAGCAAGACTACTCAACATATGTATGAGTGGTCAAGATCTCCACGGCGACTGTATATTACAAGCATTATTAAAGAGGTATATATCTACGTACAAGGCTCCCACTGGTTTGCGTCTTAAAGATTATATCGATAAATATTGATAAATATTGTATTGTAATCTACTAACAACGTGTTAGATAAGTAAAAAAGATCATTATAGGGGCCTCAACCTAACCTTGCCGGTCTCTCAAATCCGTTAGAGTATAAATTTTTATTCTTCGCTCGCCGGTTGCTATCGTCGCCGGAGTCGAGCCGTAGCTCCGCCATCGCCACGTCGATTTGTTCCAAAACAAAGACACTCCGAGATTGATTTGTTGGAAAACTCAGCTAGCAGAGGGTGGGGATATTGTAGAACGACCGCAAACAGAGCTTGGCAGCGGCAGAGGTCGGCAAAATCCTGACCACGGGTCCTCGACCATGGTAAGCTGGTGTGCGACTGGCGACCAAGGTTTTAGTTGAATCTTCATCATTCGAGATCCTCCTTCGACTGACGGAATCAAGGTAGCGCATAGAAGAATCATAAACCGGGAGATTCATACTCCCCTGCAAGAAGATCTTGTTGAGCATCAATGGCTACTCCACATCACTTCATAGTTGTGCTTTTACTTAATTTGAACCGTACTATTTCCTTCATTCTAACCCTTCCATGTGTTTGGCGTTGAATAATTTAACTTGTAAACTTAGAGCTTCTTTGATTCATAGGATTGATATAGGAATTGTGTAGGATTTAGATCCTATAGGAATATTTTCTACACTAGTTTGATTCATAGAAACATATCCTTTAGGAACTAATCCTATCGAAATCTTATAGTGCAAATCCTATAGGAATAAACATGAGGTCCTACCTCATGGAAAAAAATTCTTTTGGTACAATCAAACACAACTCATCTTCTATATGATTTAAGTCATGACATCTCAATCCTATGCTTATCAATATTCCTACGATTTTCCTATCCTATGAATCAAGGGAGCCCTTATATTTTATTATTTCATATTCCTACTATTTTAGTTCATTTGAACCCTTCCATGTATTTGGCTTTGAATATTTTAATTTAAAAACAAACAAAAATAGGCACTTAATAATAGGGGTTCAGCTAGGAGCCGCTTTTCTAATTTGGAGGGAGTAAAGGATAAGGAGCCGTATAGGGGGCAAACTTGTGAGGGGTCGGCTAGAGATGCCTTTAAACCTTTTTTTTTTTGGCATGTGGCGTGTTTTTGGGCGCGAACTCCTCAGGCGACACCAGCTACTCCAGCGTCCACCACTCCACCACATATCCTCCCTCCCCACCCGAGGTAAGTACTCTCGTCAAGTATCACATGTGTTAGGTTATGGTTTTTGATTATCACTGTAGGTGGCTTCAAATCTTCTATTAGATACTCCAGGTTGCAATTGAAGCTTAGATCTAGTACCATATGTGTTCTTTGTGCCTCCGATTTGACATGTGTGGTAGCCTATTATGTGCACGCTCTGGACAGAGGTTGTCGTGGCACACGATGATCACTGGCATTAGCGTGCAAGCCAATGTTGGTGATCTCCGTGGCACGACAATGCGCAACGACGACCAATGAGGTTCTTTGATCACCGTTGCACGACACATGGGTCCATCGCATGATCTGCTAACGATGTTCATCATCCTCACCATGAACAGGAAAGGGGACACGATCGTGGTCTCATACGTGCATCCTTCTCTAGATGAGGAGGATGATCTCCTAGTGAAGCCATACAACGAAGCGAGGCGAGGCGTGACGTTCTTGGGGTGGTGGCACATCTGCAGTCGTGGGAGGCGAGGATGACGGCGGGGCGTAGAGCGCGACTGGAATCGTGACGTCACTGCCGTGCCAATGCGCTTCTATGTGCAGCTCAAGGCGAGCGACCTTACAACTTGCCGCCACGCATTGCGCCGGTGGTGGCCAGGCGGCTCAAGGTCACCACGCATGCACTTGTCAGCGTGCCACTCTGGAACGACGAGTTCTGCGAGTACACCGTCCAGCTGGAGTGGTTCCATGGCGCGATATATTTCATGAGAGGCTGGAACAAGTATGCCAAGTATGCCAGGATGACGAATCTGTGGGAGAAGGACATCATCGTCTTCGAGCTAAAGAATGGTGGCTTGACCATGACAATCATCCAAGCCACCACCTCCTGCCAGCCGTACATGAAGTGCCCGCGCCATGGCATAACGGTGTAGCCCTGAGTATGCTCTCTCTACTTGAATATAGATAGCTGAATGATGTAGTTGTTGATGGGTGTAGTCTAAACCCTTTTTTTGTGTCAAGGAGTGTTTCCCTAGTGTGCAGTCTTGCTAAACCATGGTAGTTGTAGCTGATGTGTGTTGTCTAAATCCTATTTTGTACTAGGGGGTGTTTCCCAAGTGTGCAGTCTGATTATGATCAGCCAAGCATGCTATGATCATGTTGTGATGTATGGGTTGTGTTATCCTGTTTATCTTATGTTGTGTGTTGTGATTCTACCGTTTGAAGGTAAGCTCACCAAAGTTTGAAAGTGGTGACCACATCTCCGTGTGAGTGCTCGTTTGGCTAATATGCTGGCTAACAAACAAACATCACTTTGCACTGCTCGGTCAAAAATGGAGGCAATAGACAACCAATCAACTTGGGCTTTCCGCCTTTCCGCCTTTCTGGATGCAACCGGAGCTACCAAACGAAGTGCAGAAAATGATTTTTGGCCTATCTCCACCCATCATCCCCTGGCGCCTATCCCAAATGAACTACGTCATACCAATCATGCCCCTAGTGGTTCCACGGTTGCAATAGCATTGGGGGAGAGCATAACTCCCTCCCTTGAAACCTCCTTCCGTTCCCCACTTGAGAGTCGTCTTAAGGGCCTTAGGCCGATCCAACGCCTTCTTCGCTGGCGAGGCTGGATGGAGAAGGCTTAGGGAGAGGCGCCGAATTTAGATCTGTGCATAGTAGGAGTTGGTCTAGGTTTGTTTCTCGGCTTTATGCTGGAGTTCGGCTTCTTGTCGGGAGGTTGGTGTTGGTTTCTGCGAGCTGGATCCAGTGCTGCTTGGTAGGGCTTCTGCTCGTCGCGGCGCTCTGGTAGCCGGAGGCGATGGGGAGATGTGCTGTTGGAACCTCCGTCAATAAAGCCCTTATCTTCTGCAAGCTCGTTCCTACTGGCCATGGTGCGAATCTTTTCTCCTCTTCTCATGGTGATTTCGAGGAGAAAAGTTTGGTGATGTTGGATGTGTTGTGAGGGGTCGGTGGCAGGGACCTGTGAAGCTTCTCTCGGGAGTTCATCAACGGTAGCCTGGCTCTGGTTGTCATCTCTGTTGGTCGAAGGGCGACCGCTCCCGCCTCTTTCATCGGCTATGGCTTATTACGCCGGGGGGCAAATGGTGATGTTTAATCTCCAGGATGCCATGCAAACAAGGAGATCTCTCTCCTCCGGTACAGCGTGCTCCCGCTGCTCTGTTCCAAGTGGTGACGTCCCCGACGACGTTGCAGTTGGCTGTACTGCGAGGCTTCGATGCGGTGGAGAATTAGTAGGACCCGATTGCTTTCTCCAGATTAGATCTAGGGTCCTTTTTGCAAGAAGTGGGCTCTGGGTTGTATTTTCTTATTTTATCTTGGGCCCTGATGTAATATGTAACTCCACCCTCGATAATGATGAATGAGCTTCTCGGTCCTTCGAAACCGACCCCCTGTTTAAACAAAACAAAAAAGAAAAGTTGCAGTAGCATAGCCGGCCAGGTTAAGCTTGCCGTTCGTTAACCCAAATCCATACCCACTCGATCCATTTAGGTAGGGTACAGCCATCCACCCGCGTATCACGTGTGCTCCTCTCGTCTCACGACTAGCTAGCTGCTGCTGCTTGGTACTCCCTCCGGTCATATTTAATCGACGCGTGGGGAGAAAAACATTTCAGAGTTACAACTTTAAATTTCCATCCTAAGTATTTCAAAATCTAACAACGCACCCCCTAATTCCATCGATCCAGTCCACGAGATCTATTCCGCCTCAGCTCCGCCCGCTCCACTGGATGGATCGATCCCAGCACTGGTCGGCTGGATCGATCGATCGAGCAGCGCTCCACTGGATGGATCGATCCCAACACTGGTCGGCTGGATCGATCGATCGAGCAGCGCCAGTGATTCGCCACCCGCCTGCGCGCGCTGCTGGAGTTGCCGGCCAAGTTGCCGGAGCTACGGCTTCTGGCCGCCAGGTTGCCGGAACTGCCGGCGGCGCTGTTGCCGGAGCCGGAGCCGGAGTTGCCGGAGCCACCGATTCCCGCTGCCAAGGTGCTGGAGCTGCCTCTTCCGGCCACAAAGGTACTGGAGCTGTCGTTGTTGGAGTTGCTGGAGCCGCCGCTTCCCGCAGCCAAGGTGCCGAAGCTCCCGCTTCCCGCCGCCAAGGTGCCGGAGCTACCTCTTCCGGCCACCAAGGTACTGGAGCTGTCGCTGTTGGAGTTGCTGGAGCCGCCGCTTCCCGCAGCCAAGGTGCCGAAGCTCCCGCTTCCCGCCGCCAAGGTGCCGGAGCTACCTCTTCCGGCCACCAAGGTACTGGAGCTGTCGCTGTTGGAGTTGCTGGAGCCGCCGCTTCCCGCAGCCAAGGTGCCGAAGCTCCCGCTTCCCGCCGCCAAGGTGTCGGATGTGCCACCATGCCAGCTTGCCCGCTACCTACTCCGGGTCCGTCGTCTCCAACCTCCGGCAACTCCAGCATCAGGTACGAATCTTCCATTGCCACGTCAGTTGTGCCAGCATGGAGGCCGATGTTGTCCCAGTGCATCACCATCTCAACGTCGTCCTTCGCGTGACGATTCACCGTGATCTGCGGGCACACCACAAATGAGTTTAGCCGTCGACACATATAGCTGAAAGTCTACATGCAGAGCGAAATGGACAGAGTTGCAGGAATCACCTTCATTAACGGCAATCACTTGTTGACGAGTATGTCATACGTGTTCTGCGAGATCCAGCAGAACCATCAACCACTGATTCATAAGGAGTAAGCGGTCGTGCAATTGTTATGATACGAAGAGCTAGGAACCCTGAGCAGTCCTTGGTATGTTCCAGTTGTATGCCTGTGCAAGTGATGCTGGGCACTTTGTTCAGATCAAGATGGCCCTCAGAAGCCACCGGCTTCTATTTATCCTTGAAGTCAATCCTGGAAAGAACAACATACTGTGAGCAAGACTACATAATCTTGTGAAATGAACAGCGAAAACTAAGGAGTTGCAGAAAACACAACTCCTGATCCCTGCCTTGTTCTACTCTCCTGAAGCCGGCGAGGTAGACCCCTGGATCGAGGAATCTGAATGGCCACGCAAGATATATGTGTTCTCGTCAAACACGGGCTGCTGGGAAGCGAGGCATTTCGTCCGAGAAGGGGATGCTGCAAGGATCGTCGGCGACGACGGCAAGATGCATGTGGTTTACTGGAAATTCAGCGCTGTCTATCTTCGAGGAGCACTCTATGTGCGCTGCAGTGCTGATTTTCTCATGAGGTACATACTTCTTCTTTTTCTTAATTTCATTTCACTCTTATCTTATTGAAGATTTCATCTTAAAATAGTGGTACACACAACACCATGATTTCATTCCGCAGAATATCACTGTCTACCAATACATACAGTGTAATTAAACCACCTGCGGGTATCACAGAGAAGGAGTACTACACACATGTTCAGGTTGTAAGATCAGAAAAGGGGGTGTACCTTGTGGAACTTGATAAGCATTATGATGATAAGTGCTGCCTTCGAGTTTGGATACTCGATGAATCGTGTGGCCAGATGAAGTGGATTCTGAAACATGACAAAGACCTCAAGCCCCTGCTAGGTCACCGCGTTTACCGACGAGCTCACTGGACCTTAGAAGATATTAACTACAAATTGTTCCTTTCTTCTGGATTTCAAGAAGAAAAGAAGAAAGCAACGAGTGAAGAGAAATTTGAATGGAACTCTGACAGTGATGAGTATGAAAACATGGTTGACCATTGTTATTTAGAAGACAAGAAGAAATCAGTAGTTGGAAAGGAATTGGAATGGAACTCCAACACTCGCCGGCTTCAGGAGAGTAGAACAAGGCTGTTAGAAGGAGTGAAAACAGGGAAAGGGGGACACTTGAACTCAAATCACTCAAAGTTAATCGAGAAGTCATGAGGGATTTTATGTGTCACAAAGTGATTCCTGCTATCCTGGACCTGTGGCCGGACGAAGATGCAGGAAGAACAATCTATATCCAACAAGACAACGCTACACCTCACATTCGGCCTAATGACCCTGTTTTTCTACAGGTTATAGCACAGACTGACCTCAACATTCAGTTGATCCAACAACCTCCTAATAGTCCTGATATGAACGTTCTAGACCTATGCTTCTTCCGGTCTATTCAGTCTCTCACCGACTGCAGGGCGCCTAAAAATATCAGAGAACTGATTGAAGCCGTGGAGCAAGAATTTCAAAATTATGAGGTGGATAAACTAGCTAAAAGCTTTGTGACATTACAGACATGCCTGAGAGAGACTATGAAGTTCCAAGGAGAGATTGGCTATGAAATCCCGCACATGGGTAAAGATAAAAGGCTGAAAGAAGGAAGACTCCCTATCGCCCTGAACTGTAAAGCTGAGCTAGTTGCAGATACATTAAAACTTATAGGAGAAGCACAAGCAATTGATAGCAGTAGCAGCAACAAAGAAGAAAAGGCAGAGCAGCTCAAGAAGTTGTTCTTAGAAGCAGCAAAGAAGCGAGAGCAAGCAGCAGCACAAGAGAAAGCAGCAGCACAAGAGAAAGCAGCAGCACAAGATCATAGCAGAGCAAGCAGCAGCACAAGAGCAAGCAGAAGCACAAAAGGATAGTAGAGCAAGCAACAACACAAAAGGATAGTCAAAGAAAATTCTTGAGTAAACACTAAACAGGTTGTAGTATAAATATTAAGCTTCAATTCTGTCCATAATCAGGTGGTGGTAACATTTCATGACAATGAAAGACAATGGATGTAATGCTCTATGTTAGCTATAGATTTGATCTGTAAGTGTAAATCGTACCACATATTGTTCCTTTTCAGTACTCCAAAGAGATCGAGTATGATATCTTTAGAGCATATAATAGTGCATTTTGTATGCCATTGGCATGGAAGGATACACCGTACATGCATTCCTGGAGAGGATTACTACTCCAAGCATAAGTGTGTCCTAAGAACAATTTTCATTTAACCAAGATGCAGTACTACTCTAAAGATCCGTAAGGAATATTAGCCAAATTAAACGCACCAGTGTTACCATTTTCTTTCGATTACCAAACATAACTCCACTAGGAATATATGCTCGCATTGCATATATGCTGGCAATACATACATGTAGCCCAATCGATCGAACTGCAAAGTCTACAAATCAAGCAACTCATGAAGCTACCCTGGATCAACTTTGATCTAGCTAAGGCGAAAGGCAGCTGCAGATGCGCTCACCTATAATCAGCAACTCAACGCAGTGTAACCGAGACATCAAATCGAATACTCCAAGGCCCGACAGGGAGAATAGTTGAATAAAACTGTAAGCAACCAATGCGAGCATTGCAGATACGAAGATAGCGAGACAGAGAACGAAAAAAAGGGAGCTTGCTCGCGCGCACCTTGTCGTCCCTGTTGCAGAGGCAGCCGAGCAGCGCGGCGCGGTCGTCGGCCCTCAGAGCCTGCCTGAGCAGGACGTGGAGCGAGTCCGCGCTGGGCGGCACCACCGTAGCTGCTGCCGCCGCCTGGTCCTCCTCATCGGCGGCGCCGTCCACGTCGTCGGTGGGCAGGTTCAGAGCCGCGAGCTTCTCCGCCATGGTCGGCTCGCTCAGGTCGTACTCCGGACCGGCGACGTTCGCATCGGCCGTGGCTGGAGGAGACGGAAGCAGACTAGTGTCACGAGTCGGCAGTTGATTGATCGTCGGATCGGAGAGGGAGTGTGTGGGTGTTACCTGGTGGCGGGGAGGCGGAGCGGTCGCGTCGCCGGCGGCGGCGCGAGCGCGAGCGCGAGCGCGCGAGCAGGAGGAGGAGGCGGACGACCTCGAGCGCGCCGGCCTCCGCCGCGACGTAGAGCGCGGACTCCCCGGCCTCCGTCTGCGCGGCGACGAGCGCCGCGGTGGAGCCGGACGCCTCGGCGTCGTCCAGCAGGCGGCGCACGGATCTCCGATCTCCGCCACCGGATCTCCGATCTCCGCCACCGGATCCGTCAAAAAAATCGAATCTTTTTGCAGGATCCATCTGAGAAGTGGAGACTGAGATGCAGCATGAAAAGGAGGCGAGGAGGAGAAGGGAACGGGGACTGGGTGCATCGGCTACGGGTGGGAAGAAGGCAGCAAGGAGGAGGAGAAGGGGAGCGGCGGCGACGGCGATGCAGTGCCGGCGGCGGGGACGCTGTCGAGAGTGCCAGGGGAGCGCTAGGTTTGGGGGTCGGGGCCTGGGGACATGTCTCGTGAGGATGTGGACGGGCGGGTAGGGAGCAGAACAAGGTAAGGGGTTTTTTGTAAATTTTCCGGCGCGTCGATTAAATCCGACCGGAGGGAGTACTTCCGCATAATGTACGTATGTCCATTCAGTTTCTCTGGAAAAGCTACGTACTGTACAACTTCACCGGGTAAATGAAGAGAGGAATAAAGCGCTGGCTGCTACTGTTAATCTCTGGGAAACAAGCTCAGTCTCTAATTGCATATCGTGAACTGATACAATTAATCGTGGCGTTGTTGGGTACGTAGTCTTGCTCAGTCTCTATAATTATACTAACCCACACATCGTGAACTGATCCATTCACATGCTCTTTCCACAAATGACGCTAGATTCGTACTGGTTAGTACTACCTCCGATTCAAGGAATAAGGCGTCCTCGTTTTACGTGCTTTTCGTTTGACTAAGTATTAGTTTAAATATATAAAGATTGTTTGTATAAAATTAACATCATTAGAAAGTTTTTTTCAATACGAATCCAACGATACTAATTAATTACATATAGTATAACCAAGATTTTGTTGCTCAATTTTTATGGTCAAAGTTCGTCTTGGGATACGCGTGCACCTTATTCCTTGGGTCGGAGGTAGTACGAGTGTCAGAACGGACGGAAAGTCAGACGTCTTTAAGGATAAATGCACGCATGTGACTGACACTGAAGATGAGCTGTACTGGCTTTAATCAAGTACAAATCGCAAGAGCAAGCACCTTGCACTAATGTGAGCGCACCCATCCCTAAGAAAGGCATCTCACTTTTCTGAACAATCTGAAGCAATTGTATGTTAATCGAGCGTCATTAGTGGAAACAACATGTGGATGGATTGGTAGACAATGTGGGACTTGGTATAAGTACAGAGACCCAAGGTAAGTGTGTGTGGTGCCGGAGGCCTTCGGCCGAGTCCTTTTGAGCCCTTCACATGTACGAGTTTGAACACAAGGTAATTTGATTTGGATCCCTCTGTTCAGCTAACTTTGATAGCATCTATGGATCGCTGGCATCTGACTTTCTGACCATTAGTGGAAACAGCATGTGGATGGGCTAGCTGCCCTTCACTTGACGCAGATGAGAGCTAGACGAGGACTCAACATCCATCCATTGATTCTTCAAGGTAATTTCGGATCCCTCTTTGTTCAGCTGACTTTGCATGCATCTAGCGATCCAAGTAGCTTTTTGCATATTTTGTTTGTTTCTCATGTTTATAGATAACAACTCGCGTGTCCCTCACGTAATCATGTCAGATATTTCAGTGGTGGTGCCTCGTCCTTAGCTTTTGATCCATAGGAGCTAGAGCAGGACCCAACAACCATCCATCCTTGAAGGTAAATAGGTAATTTTGGATCATCCCTCTCTATTCAGCTGCCTTTGCTTGCATCTATCGATACAAGTAGCTTTTGCCTACTTTATTTGTTTCTCATGTTACAACTCGCTTGTTCCTCATGTAATCGTCTTAGAAATTGCAGCAACCCACCTTTCTTCACTTTTTTTCTTGGTAGTAAGTAGTTACACCGAGTGTTGGGGATGATATATGTTTTATCTTTGTTACAGAAAAAACCGCCGCAAAAATGGCAATGGTGCTGGATGCTTTTGCATCCTACGTGCAAAACTTGCTGACTGAGATGGCAAGAGAAGAGGTGCACATGCTGCTTGGAGTCAAAGATGAGATCGACAAGATGGACGTCAAGCTTGGGGACCTCAAGAACTTCCTCACTGATGCTGATAGGAGAAACATCACTGACAAGACCATGCAAGAGTGGGTGGCTGAGCTCAAGCGTGCCATGTATGAAGCTGCTGACATCCTTGACCTATGCCAACTCAAGGCCATGGAGCAAGGTCGATCAACCGTAGATGTGGGGTGCTTCAACCGCTTGCTCTTTTGCCTGCGAAATCCAGCCCATGCCCACAACATCGGCACCCGCATCAAGGAGCTCAATAAGAAGCTTGGCACCATCAAGGAGCGAGGCGATGCTTTCAACTTTATACCTCTTGGTTCCTATGAGGACCGTAACAGCAGGGTGCATGCCTCTCATTCTGGTATTCGCAGCCGTGAGACGTCGGGGGAATTTGATCGGTCGGGTGTAGTCGGTGAGAAGATCGAAGAAGACACAAGAGCAATCGTTGATATCATGCTGACTGAAAAGGAGGGCAACGCCAACATCATGGTGGTTGCCATTGTTGGGGTCGGCGGAATTGGTAAGACCACTCTTGCACAGAAGGTATTCAAAGATGAAATCGTTAATGCCGAGTTCGACAAGACAATATGGTTGAGCGTCAACCAGAACTCTGACAAGATTGAGCTGATCAAGACACTCATCACACTCGCTGGAGGAGAATATAGTGGTGGAACAGCGTTGGCTGTGCTTCAGCCAATCCTTACTACTACCCTGAAAGGGAAGAAGCTATTTATAGTGATGGATGATGTGTGGAGCCCCACAACATGCGCTGACGTGATTGGAAGTCTCTTGGCTAATGTTGTTACTCGAGGTAGCCGAATCCTCGTCACTACTAGAGATGAAAAAGTTGCTCGAGGGATGAAAGCTATATTTCCCTATCACCGTGTCGACAAGTTAGAGGAGGATGATGGCTGGTCATTGCTCAAGAATCAGGTACTTAACAGAACTCAAAGCATCTTTCAAAACGGCTAGATTTTAGCTTGATTTGAAGTGAATATATACTTTTAGCGCATTATTTTATTTCTTTTCTTTGTGAATACAAGACGGATCCATACCACACATGGACACTATTGGCATGCCACAACACATGCAAACCTCTATACACAGTAAGTAAATAAGGCATGATATTATGAACATGAACATGATATTATTTCTTTTACAGGCTAGATTTTTTCGAAATGGAAAAAAAATCTAGATTGTATGTTGGTAGCTAAATAGTTTCTAAATTTAGGCTAGACCTTCCAAAGGTTTATTATTTTCTTTTAGATGTTTTAAATATATCTAATCGCCATATAAAATGGAAATCCAGATCTTGTTTGTTAACTAGTCGTCCGATGAATCAGACGGTCGAGAGCGACTTTCGCCCATATTAAAACGTGCCCGAACCGGCCTCCCCCAAAACCTAGCTAGTTCATTTTCCCCTCACTCCCAGCTCTCTGCTCACCTCCTGGCGGCACGAGAGGAGACGGCGTCGCGCGCCCAGCACGTCGCCGGCAAAGAGAGGCCCCTCTCCCCCTGTTCTTTCTTCCTCTTCCACCGAAAACCCGACGACCAACTCGAAATCATAGAAATGCACCTGAGGATTACAAATTGAAGCAAGAACTGAGCAGAAGTACTCTACTCTCGCGTATCGAAGCAAGACCTAAGCATAACTCCTCTACTATCACAGATCGAAGTAAGAACTAAGCAAAACTACCAGATCGAACCATGAACTAAGTTAAGCTACTCTAGCCTTAAAGATAGCACCTACCGTAGTGTAGATCTAAGCGAGGGTTGGGAGGTACTCAAAGTGATCTGATAGTCTGTCTAGGCGGAGGAAGACAATGACATGTCGGCGAGGCGTAGGAAGATGAACTGCCGCGGCGGAGCTTCACGGTATAAATGCTAGAAACTAGCAAGGTGAGCGATGTTTTGTCTATTGGGTGCATATGCTCCTTTTATTTTAAATGCATCTTTGATGCATCTTAGAATGTAAAAAGGATGCAAACGGAAAAAAAAATTCACGTGCACATCTTTACATGCTACATGCGAACAAGTCTTTTAGTGAAAAAGTCGACTTATCGTTTGAGCTGTATAAAAAGAGAAAATTTAAAGATATGTCTTTGCAAGACATGTTTTGTCTTTCATCATCAGTCATAAAAAATATTGTATTTCACATAACAGTACGAACGCACATAGATCATCGGGATATACATGCAAATTTTCTTATACAAATCTTTTATCTATTAAACATATATTTTTAAAATAAAGGAAGCATATGCATCCAGAAGAAAATTTTAATATTAGGTATTATTCTTGTATCATGCTCACAGATACATTATCCGTCCTTGGAACAAACTCAGTTGTGTGCAGCCGGAGTGTGAGATTGTCAGAGGGAGGCTCCATGTAGAACAACACTATTCCCTAGCACGTGTCGCCTAAAGGGTGACACAAGAGATCTTCATCCCGTCCTCCTCCATAACCCTGTGCTCGGCGGGAAACCCTATATACATACATCAGATTGTGTCCAAAGTTAAATTCATGAGATAAAAAAATTGCATGAATTTTCACGAAAAAAGTAATCCACGATCCTTAAAATATCACACAAAACAACTGTTACTGTGCTGGAAGCATTTTGTTTGTATCGGATCCAATGTAGAAAAATTAAGCACTACGTTACCACAAAACAATTCTTTAGCAGGGCGTTCTTTGTGGTCAAGGTTGTCATGTCCATGTGTAGATCCAGAAGGTGGTCATGATTTCAGGAATGGAGAATTGGAGTGCGGTGAAAATAACTTTGAAGAGTCCGGACTTCTTCAGATTAAACTGATATTTTTATAAACATGATAGGCGATAATAAACAATAAGAAAACCACAGCAGACGCAAGATTTTAACAGGAAAAACCTCTTTGACAAAGAGAGAAAAAATCACGGGCCCTACACTCAATGAAACTTTATTATATGGGGTGTGTTTACAAATGTCGTGGATTATCTTATGAGGAAATTAATCGTAGCCGACGGCTTACAAGAGGTATAAATTCGCTTCAGCCCAAGCCTCCCGGCAGTGGTCCTCCCTTTGCTCCATCGTCAACCTTCTTATTAAATTTGGATCACAACTACAACAGATGTTATTGTAGACCTGAATCCCTTCATTTTAAACGACATGATTGTTTCTCATCAATGGTTTAATTTGCTTCTCAAGCTCTGAGTTCAACATTACAAAACTACTAAACCATTTAATATATATAGTATTTATTTTTTGTCAAAAAATATATAATATCACGAAGATACCAATTACTTAAAACCTCTGCAACAACAAAATATCCTTTGCCGATGCACACAACCCTACTAATAACAGGAGAAGAAGATAGTATGGACATTGGAATTTTGGTTTGTAAGATGAGTTTCATTGTTACAAAGATGGTTACATAGTTAAAATGTTCGCACATGTAAAATAAAATGGTCACGTAGCTTCGTAATCATCTCAAGCTGACAAATTGTTTTGTACAAGACAGAAAATTTCACACCGGCCGTTTCATAATAAGTGTCGGAGAGTTTAAATTTTAACTAAAATTCTGACAATTATTATAAATCGGAATAGAATATGTTTGGCAGTCTATGGAAAGATCATGCGCATGTCAAAACAAAATTCATATGCCTTCTCCATGTCAATCGTGTCACGTCAAGGAAATTCTCGTGATGGTTGCAAAACACCTCAACAATCGTGCACCAAGTTCGAAAATCCACCAAAATTCATTTTATTGTGCGGGTTTCGTTAGAAAAATCACATGTTTCTTTTAACCGTGTAAACGGGATGGCTGAGAACAAGGTTTGTTTGTAGACATTAGGAATCTTGATGGTTTTTGAAACTTTCTACTCTAACTCACCGAGGTAGCTCAAGGCGCCTTTCTACTCTCACACACTAGGTTTGTGTAATTTTTTTAGGCCCACTTGTCAGCTTCTCTCACACACCCTCATATCTCCTGTCTACTCTCTCACTCTAATTCACCGAGGTAGCTCACCGGAGTCGTCCTATCCTCCGCCGCTGGTCAAGCTCTCCGCAACCGCACGCTGTTCTCACGGTCTTGCCTACAACCGGAGCCAATCGACCCACAACGGGAGGTAGACCAAGGCGTAGTCGTCCTCGCCACCGGTGTGCGGTGTCTTGTGACCATCACTGGGCTCAGACGATTCGATAATGTTGTTAGCAGCAGTAGGTCACACCGAATGCACTAGGAATATGTGGTCGTTGGGATGCCAGCGGCAGCCATACCTCTGTAGTGCTCAGCACAACAACCCTAGAGGGACTGTATAGCACATAGACTTAGGGGAAACAAAGAGGATCCCTCCATGGAGCTAACATGGTTCTTAAGAATGGCGGGCTTACATGAAGGTGCGAAAATCGATGGTGGCGACATGGCTAGAAACGAGGAAGTTGACGATGGTGTCAACCCTTGGAGCTATGATCCAATTCCTTTTGTCACGAGGCCTCAACAATGCGGAACTTCTAAAGACACCGGTGAAGCTCGAGGTGGCTCATGGCCAGAGATTTCCGCTACATGTGCTGGTTCGTGGTCAACATCGCATTCTGGAGCACACCTATGTCTGTGGTGAACGGCAAGAGCCAGAGCAGCCGCATTGGCTCCAACAGGGCAGCAAGGAGGACTATCGTGACATGCTAGGGTAGCGGATGGTCCTATAGAGCATGGAAGTGCTCCACGGAGGGAGGTTCAGAGTGGCACACAATTGATGTTGAGACTGTGCGGGTATTTCACGGCGACATGCGTGGAGCAGGGGAGGTCGGCGTCGGCGTACTCATTGGAGGCTGTGGAGGTGCGCACTGCTGGAGGCTGCCGGTGGCACTGTAGGTTTGGTCTGACACTAAGGATTTTTAATATTATAAAGAAGGGGAAATTTAAAAAAAACACCAACTTTATATATGTCTCTCTCCGTTCGTCACCGCTATGCCACATCATCCTAACAACGGGCCCACTCAATCAAAATCCTTTTAGGATGGTTTAAAGAGACAATCAGTGCTCTTTGAAATGTACAAGCATAATAATACAGGTGGACTTTTTTCGAACATTAGGAATCTTGATGCTTTTGTAAACTTTGTCCGCAATTGTGGTGTTTCTTTTTAAAAATTTCTCACTAGAAAGAGTGTGGAATTTTGGTGGCACATTAGCTATACCACCCCACTAGGTCTTGTTGAGGTTTTTACTTGTCCCAACCATAAGCTAAACCACCAGAATTCACACAGTAAGTTAAACCATCATAATCTTTACTATTAAATTGCAATAGGTGGTTGCCTGGTGTCACACTTGGGCTTGGTTTTATTCTAATTTTATTTAGGCCCGAAGTCCTCTAGACGGCCGCCTAATCTTCTCTCAATCTAGACCCGATCCAAAATAGTCAATACCGATCCAAATAGTTAATACCGATCCTAACATATGTTAATCAATCGACGATCTGTTTCCGACTCAATCTTAATCGAGCAGGTAAGTCAAATCTACTATAAACTGAACATGCCGCAAAACAGTGCGCCCATCTTTGGTTAAATCTGAAAATAAGCCAGGGCCTTACCGTCGAGTTTTGCGTCTCAGCAAAGGAAGCCATGGCGTTGGCAACCATCGGGAGACGGGAGTTGGGGAGCGACGTTCGCCCATCGGGAGTTGGGGAGCGACGTTCAGCGGCGGTGGCCATGGGACTGGGAGCAAGCCTGACTGGGACTATGGTCTTACGACGGAGGCCATCGAGAGTAAGCACGGACATGCAGCGGCGGCGCAACCTGACAATCCTTCTCTACTGTGACCTTCTTGGCGGTGTGGGTGAGGATGTCGAGCATGTTGCAAGCTGCACCGGTGGCCGAGTCCGCTAGGCGATCATGGACTTGCCAGTGCCGACCCAGTGGCCAGGCGGCGCGGCCATGGTGATGGCGGAGACACGACCAGCGACGAGATCGTTGGTCGCATGCGCCCGTGGGCCGTATGGTGGAACTCTACAAGCCGGTACTTGGCGTGCCAGTGTGGCCCCGAAGCATGCCGCATAGGCCAAGCCAATCAGTCTATTATTCAGACATGCAATATGCATGCGACGTTCTACTGCTTTGGACATATGCGAAGCCGGCGACGCGTTCTACTGAGTTGCTAGGCGTTGTTATCGATCTGATCCGGCAGCTTCATCGGGTGGCTCGTGTTGTATCCTTGAACCAGCGGACTAGAAGCTTGAATGATTTGTTTTTCTGGAATTCATCTCCCGTGTGAATCCTGGTAGAGTTGCATAAATATTTTTCTCTTCATTCATAGAAGGATGATAATCTTCCGCTGACAGTTCAAATGAAGCGATTTCTTTCTACACATGTGCCATCCAACATCCGATCTGACGACAGAGCAAAGGTCAAAGTCATGATTCAGCTACATGTGCAATTGTGAAAAACGTATAAACTTAAACTCAACGCCCTCATCAAAAACCTGGAACAACTAGATTGAGGTTCCGAGAATTGGCGGAAAGGCTTTGTTTTGATCGGCCCTCATCAAAAACCTGGACCAACTTCCATGATATTTAAGGAGAGACTATATTTTTTTATAGATAAAAGGCACTTAAGTGCCCAACTTTGAATTAACAAAGCCACCAACGACGAGAATGATACAAAGTGCTGAACCCAGCTTACAGAACGACACCACACACCCACACGAACTACCGAAGAAGCCGGAACCATGATCAACGATCTCAGCCAAAGCGCCTACGAGACTCGGAGAAGAGCTGGAGTCTACAGTCACTACGGAAAAAACAGGCTTTGCCGTGCAACTATTTGCACGGCAAAGAGCCCTATTTGCACGGCAAAGGCTTTGCCGTGCGACCCCGCACGGTAAAGATCGCACGGCAATGTTATCGACGGCAAAGGCTTCTTTGCCGTGTGACTCGCCAACGTTGCACGGCAAAGGCTTTGCCGTGTGACGCCGCACGGCAAAGGTCGCTTGTTTGCCGTGTGCCTAACATGTTTTATCTAAAAAAGGCCCCAAACCGGCTCGGTCCGGGAATCGAACCTAGGACACAGAGTAGGGAAAGCGTGCAACCTTGCCATTGAGCTATGTGTTCGTTTGTTGATAACTATACCATGCCATGCGTTTTGAGATGAGAAAAAATCCAGTTTCTACATCTTTGCCGTGCGCTTACACTAGGCAAAGGCTTCTTTGCCGTGCGTTTTTTCAAAAACACTAGGCAAAGGCTGCTTTGCCGTGCAACCCAGCCTGCGCGCACGGCAAAGGATGAGGCACGGCAATGCCCAACGCCTTTGCCGTGCACCAAGTCTTTGCCGTGCGGTGTGTTGGACCATTGCCGTGCACCTTTCTTTGCCGTGCGGCCTCTTCCATCTTTGCCGTGAATCTAATCTTTGCCGTGCGCTTGTGTCTATCTTTCCCGTGACCAAGGTCTTTGCCGTGCGTTTTTATCTGTGCGCACGGCAAAGATTTCTTTGCCGTGCGGGGACACACGGCAAACAAATGCTGCACGGCGACGCATATTTTTCCCGTAGTGAGTGTCGGGCCGGAGCTCACTCGAGAGCGAACCATTTTCACGCGCGCCTCAACAGAACTCCTTCGTTGCAGAAACGCCACCGGAAGCCGACCACCACCGGGGGCCAACCCTCGTTGCTCACAAACCGAACAGTAGCGCCAAGGAAGCTCGACAAGGGAAGGGCACGACGCAAGCTTTGCCGAGGATCGCCAGACGAAGAGTCAACACGAAGAGGCACCGCACCTCCGCCGCACAACCAACGGAGAGCCACACGCCATGAACTCCAAGGCGGTATCTTCAAGAAGAGCACGACGCCAAAGCGTCGCTACCTCCCGATCCAGACATCTTCGGTTTTCACCCGGAGGTCGTGGATGAACCGAGTGCCGCCACACCGACGCCTTCAACAAGGGAACGACGTCCACGGACGTCGCCGTCCTGGCCCAATGGGCAAGGGTTTCCCCCGGCAATAGCACTCTGTCCATCCACACAGGGAAGCGGTCGCTGCCGTAGCAACATCCGCCCCGCTGTCACAGCATGTGACTCGCCGGAACCACTCCGTCCACATGGCCGAGGCTCCCACCCAGCACCTGAGTCTCTGGCTCGCCCGCCAACCAGCAGAATTCCCACCGTCCGGGGCGACCGCCCCGGCGTCCCACCTTTGCAAACCGACAACCTAGGGGAGAACAAAGGACAACGCCGAGTGGCCACCGACCGCCAACCAAGGCGCAGGCTAGCCACCGCAACCAGCACCACCGAAGCAAGACGCGAGGAGATCCGAACCGAACCTGCGAAAGCGGCCACCTTCAGCCCTCATGGCTGTCAGCGCCAGCAGATCTGGGACGGAGACGGCTCGAAGGGGACCAGGCCCCTGCCTTGGTCCGCACCCGAGGAGGCCCAAGGAGCCGCCACCACCGCACCAGGCGGAATCCAAGTCGAGCCCGAGCAAGCGCTGCGCCACTGCCTGCCGTGCATCACACCGCGTCGGTCTTCACCCGCGCCGTCGTCGTCTCCACCAGATCGACGGGGAAGAGGCCGCGCCGCCCGCCGTCGAGGTCGCTCCGGGAAGGGACCAACGCCACGAGCACGCCAAGGGGAGCACCATCTCCACGCCAACGCCGGAGCTCCGCGCCGCCACGCCCGACGCCCAGCGCGGCGACCTCACCGGCAGCGGACGGCCCGCGCCGCCACCACCGCGCGAGGGAGAGGGAGGCCCCGACGCCGGCACCGACCGCTGACATATATAGAAAATAATATATAATCCGCTTCCTGACATGCTAAGTATAAAGGAGTAGATCAAACAAAAATAAAGATTAAACTAATAGTGGATATGAAACTTATGATATTGTCATTGACAAAAACTATGTGCCTTCATCGACGATGGCACCTAGAAAAAGTGTCATCACGAATAATTCGTTGGAGCGTTTGAATTTTCATTTGCTTTCGTCCACGATGACACGTAGGAGAAGTGTCACTGAGTGTTCGAGTTTTTGTTTCTCCCGGTGCAACGCACGGGCACTTTTGCTCGTATCACATAATACTACAAGTAGTTAAAATTATCGCATATGATTCGTTGATAAGATAAAGTTGAAGTTAATAGCATAAAACCATCATTGGCTGTGATGCCGTGAAGTATATATATACAACGTGGATTTTCTAACTAGGGTGCTAGCTACGCATGCACTTAGACCCATTGGATGTGATGCCGTGATTCGTGCTGCCGTTCGGTTCGTTTAACATCTGTTTACTCGTTGGCAAGAAAAGGACAAAAAAGATGGCATCAGTGGGTCGTGGTTACCCGTGCCCGTCATGCATGAAAAAAAAAACGCAGAAAGAAAAATTTGAGGACCTTGCCCTTTCCATGCCCCTGCTTTCCTATTCTCAACAGACAGAAAAAAAAAGGACCCGTACCTGGCCCCGTGACTATCGGTGTTTGCGTTTTTCTCCAGCCAGCGCTACCGGCGTAGCGTTGGCTGGAGAAAAACGCAAATTGGTACTCCTGGCCTTGATTGCAACAGTACATGGCAAATTGGTGAGTACGTTATGTGATAATTATGGAGCTTAGCACTGGAAAATCGTCATGCAGAAGATAACTATAGCTAATTGACTAAAACTTCAATTGACAGCAAAACTACAATCTAGCGGAGTAATATTAGAATCAAAATGCAAACCGCAGATCAGCTAAAAGAAGGGAATGTGTTACGAGGCCAACAGCAGCAGGAAGCCAGCAACATAAAGATTTGTGCGGTCGAGCGAGGAAATCTGGAGCAGGGGAAAGGTGTGCTGTGTGGAAGGAGGAAAGAAAAAGGCAAGGGAGGACGACGCGGAGGTGAGTGTGGGGCGGAAAGAAAGAGAAAGAAAAGTACGTGACGGCGTTAGTTTGATCGATGCGTGAATATGATCTATAGGGCTGATCCAACGGTTATGCTCCTACTATGCATAGCTAACAGAAATTGACACTATTTCCAACATGCCAAACCCGCACCGCACAAGGGATTTTTTAGCACACATTATTATTTGTTGACTACTTAAATGCTCGTTGCATTGGTTTTATTAGGCTATTTACTTGCCACACATGTAAACACAATACTTGTGTATATATCGTCTGGAAAATGTAATTCGATAAAAAATCTAAATCACATACATAAAAATCAACAACCAAAAGATATCTCTTGTTGACTAAGATTTCACTTTGATTACATTCTAAAGACAACTTCATTCGTCTATGAAATGTACAAGCTCGTGTGACAGATACCAGCTTCTTGGGTTAGCCCGTTACGCTTAATATCCGTCTAGCCATTCGCTTGTGCAACCGCCCGTTAGAATATTCAATTGAGATAGAGGGGGCTCCCACTGGCCTCATAGTGGTTCCACATGTGTCCCAAAAAAGATTGCCTCAACACCTCTACCTATGCCTATTGTTATAAACTAAAGAATCGATGTAGAAAGATTTTTATCAAAAAGTTTTTGATTTATGAACAAATGCAAATTGGCGTTCTTTGCACTCATTAGAATTAGCTTTTTCTGGTATCGGGGTCTCTCTCATTCTTATTTTTTTTCCATTTTCAATTTTCTTTGCCATAGTGTAAAAATGTAACCTACATCAATGTCTCAAGTAAGTAATTAAAAGAGTGAATTCCACTTTTTACCCTGTAGTTGTACATTTGTTACACATATTATCCCATTTAGTGGATTTTCTACTGAAATATCATATTTAGGCGATCTTAAACATGGTTTTACCCCAGTTTAGCATTCTGTTTGTTTTGGTTAGATAGGACTAGCATGTTACATCGATGTGGCGCGGCAAAATGTGTAAATATTGAAGGCCGGCATTGACGATCATGTCCAGACTTCTCAGCTCCAATTGTTCCATTCGTTGTCACCATTGTGATAATTTGGAACCCTATTCATCGGTTCACACCTTTCTCAATGAACATCCATCAAAAAATGAGAGTTCGAAGTTTCTAAAAGGGGTATTCTAGACAAGTTTTTATTAAATGGGTTAATATGTGTCACAAATGCACAACTATAAGGTAAACAAGGAATTCACTATAGTTAAAATCTACATAAAATTTAAATAAATCGTGTGTTATGGTGGTAGACGCACATTTAATAAAAACCAAGCAATCATAGCACGAAGACGACACCTAGATTTGTTAGCGCAGTTCAGCATTGCCTACTTTGTGGGGCATGACTACGGGTGCTCCTCCCCATTGATACTGCTGCACCGGCCATCTTGGTCGCTGGATCCCCGTGCGCGACCTGTGCTATTAAGTTGTCATAAGTTAGAATATGTGGTGCCCCATATTATATAGGAGGCTTAAGCTACTAAAGTCCGACATAAACACTACTTGTAACATATCCACGCCTATTACAACTCAGATTTCTAACGTAACTTAACTCATACATAATATTCGACACAAACATAACATCTTGTTTAAACTTTTGTTTGACATAGTATTTCCTCAGATATCTTTACGAATGAAAGTTCATTTCATCCGCCCTGATACACACGCAACCTCAAGGGCGTTGCAATAAACTTGTGTTTTTCTTGCTCTTGACGAACATAGTGCACCAAGGAGCTCCCTTAATTCTCACCACGTGTCTTCTCTCTTCATGCATCAAACCTTTCGACTCTACCTTTTGGCTCCGCCCACTGGTACATCCACCCAAGAAACATCGACATAATTATTTGTCCTGTTACCCTCTACTTGGTAAGAGCATGTCTAACATGCCCCGTATTTTTTCGCCCCTTAAAACGCGAGTACAGGGCCCTGTATTCACTTTTCGCCGGCAAAAAACTCGGACGAGCTACCAGACCCCGTATGTCTAAACTGTAAATAAGAATATTCCCAGAATATGCCAATTTTTTTTCTTCTCTTCTTCCTTCTCTCTTTCTTCCTCCTCGTGCGTGCATCACAGCTCCTGGCCTCCTGCCCCACCCTACCCCGGCCGCCCTCGCTCGCCCCTGCCCCGGCCGTCCCCGCCATGCCCCGGCACCCCGCCGCCGCCCTGCTCCGCCCGGCCGCCCCCGTCCCCGCGCCCCGGCCATGGCCGCGCTCCGCTCCGCCGCCGCCCGCTCCGGCTCGCCGCCCGGCCGCCCGTCCGCCACGGCCGGTCGCGCCCGCTCCCGCACCGGCCGCTCGCGAGCCACGGCCGGCTGCGCCCGCGGCAGCTGCGCCCGCTCCCGCCCCGGCCGCCCCCCGCCCGCCACGGCCGCGTCCGCACCGGCTGCGCCGCTCCTCGCCCCGGCCGCCGCCGGCCCTGGCCGCGCCCGCTCCGTCCGTCCCCACGCGGCCGCGCCCGCTCCCGCTCCGGACGCCCGCCATGGCCGCCGCCCGCTACAGTGCGCAGAAGCAATTGCTAGCTGAAATTTCAGCCCGCCAAGGGTGAGGGGTTGGCCCTGTATTCCCCCTCCCACCCCGCACAAGTAAGGGGCGAGAAGCCGCCCCGTAGCCGAAACTGAAAAATTTCGAGTCAGGGGCCTGATTTACGGGGTCTGCTAGATGGCCGGGTAGAGCTCTACCCCGTATATCGGCGGTTATTTTACGAGGTTGGGCCTTTTAGAGGGTCTGTTATACCTGCTCTAAGAGCATCTCTAGCAGACCCCGTAAAAACGTGAACTGAAAAAGTGGAGTTCAGTTCACCGAACTTATGTATTCAGGTCGTAAAATAACTGACGCGGAAGAGCCCATAAATCAAAACTATAAAACAGAATATTTCAAAAGTAATCATCTTCTTCACGAGAACTATCTGCTCCGCTGCCTAGATCTCCTGCGCGGCCACCATCGAAGTAGCAAAGCACCAGCAGCTAGTACAGGCATAAGCAGCAAAGCACAAGCAGCTGGTCCGTGCCCACACGCGCAATCAAAATCACATAAGCATCTGCCTCCAGCCGCCGTTTCAGCGCGCCATTGCAGCGAATCGCCCGGTAGGTCGGCCTCGCGCGACCTGCACGCCTGCAATTTCGGTCGCTCCGTCGACCTCCTCGATAAGGACATCACCTAGGTAGCAAGATTCGTCGGAAATTGACATGGTTGAAATTGGAGCGGGTTGACCAGGATGTTTGACCGGCGATGCATAATTTTAGCAAAACAGCTAGAAATCGGCGGCTAGAGGTGGTTGTACGGACAGCGGCGCTGGAGAAATTCGTTCAGTTTTGGACCAGTAACCCACCCTTCAGTCTGTATTAACAGAGGTCGAGTGTGAAATTTTTCGGGCCTCTGAAAAAGTTTTTCGGGCTGGTTATCGAATTCAGTCTCTGTTATGCGCCTCTTTCGACCTGAACCCGTAAATCGGCCGGAAAAATACGGTCCCGGCGTGATTTACAGGCTCTGTTAGAGTTGCTCTAACATCAGCAAAGTCCCCTCCGCCTCGTATGTGGCCCTCTCCTAAAATCAAGCATGCTCATCTGCATGCTCCATTCTCGGTTGTTGCAGGACGATGTCCAATGCATGCTCCGTCTGCAGCGAGGAATAACTCGAAATCGGCCGGGCTATCATCGCCGGGGCTCCCGCTCGAGGTTGCGCTGGCTGCGCTGTCGCCGCTGCACGCCGCATCGTGAACTCGTCTAGGATGGCCGCGGCGATGACCTCCTGCGCGCCGCCAACGTGTCAAGTCCCTGCTCAACGAGTTTGAGCTATTGTGTGGCGGTTGCTGCTCCATCTCCGATGAGGAGGAGGGCGGCGGATGACGGCATCCTGCTCGGTCCAGGCAAGGAGGAGGGCACCTTGGCGCGGTGGGCGAGTGTACGTTGGCGATGCATCACGAGGAGCGGGGCGGCTGCGCGTGAGTAGAAGAGAAGAAAAAAAGAGGGGAGGAAGAAAATCTGACACTGGATAAGAGCATCTCCAACGGGCCGATCCAAAACAGCGACCCAAACGGTCTGCGGTCCGCTTGGGTCGCAACGCGGACAAAATTTCAGCGTCGGTCTGGCCGGCCCGAATAGTGTGCCCAGCGGCTGACCCATTCGATTCGGTGTTTGTGCAAATCTAAATTGCATAGAAAATTCTAAGATTGCATACATATTCGGAGATAAAATTTGCTTGAAGCAAATTGATAGAACATCGTAGAAGACTACATCGTCTTCATGTTTTCGTGCCCTAGCCGTTATGGAGGAACATCTTTCCTTCGCCATCGAACATGACCTCTGCGGGCCATAGACCGGTCACGCCGCCGGACAAACGCAGGAGGACATTGTGAGGCTCTTGTCCATCGATGATCGGGGCGAACCTCTGGGGTAGGCACACCCTGTCCCAGTTCATGGCCTGGTGCATGGTAACGCCGAACTCGAAACCGGAGATGTCGATGGCCATGGGGTCGAGCAACAATCGTGGCGATGGCGAACGGGACGGTGCTGACTAACTCTAGCCTCCCGCCACTCATTCCACGGAAACCTCGGACGCGGCCTCGGCCTCGGCCACGCCCACGCCCACGGCCTAGAGGCCTTCCTAGACGCCATCCCCTCGAGCATATGCCGCCGGCCATTGCTGCGGAGATGCCCGTGGTGGTGGTGGTTGTGCGGAATGGAAGAAGTGAGGTTGTGGAAGAAAATGGTTGTCGTTGGACTGCTGAAAAAGGGCCAGAGCATTGGATGCCGGCGCGTATAACGAAATAACGACATTAATGAACAGCAGGCGGTGCGGCCAGAGTAGGAGCGCAAGCGTCGGGTGGTGTGGCTAGAGCAGGAGGGCCAGAGTCAGCCTACTTCCATTGATGGCCTGAGAAAGAAGACTGTTGGACCGCTGCCATGCGGGCCCTCGGGTCACGCGGGAGGACACACGTGCTATCTGCGCCTACACATCGGTTCCCCAAATTTATTGTGCCGATGGGTCACGGCGGATGGGACAGTCCATTCGCCCCAGTAGAGCATCCGCGGCTGGTCCGTCTGTCCGCGTGAACCGAATCGGACGCGCCAGGACCAGATGGGTCGGCCCACTGGGGATGCCCTAACAAATGGGGGGCCAAACGAAGGTGGACAGCAGCACATGCGCGAACAATGTCTGCCTGATGCAATTTGGACGTATTTTTCTTGTCCGCAATAAATCGAGAACGAAAAGCTGTGCAGTTTGCGTTAGGGCATCTCCAGCTGTCTGATGCATTTTGGACCTGGTTGTGTCCATTTATACAACGCCGGCGCTTAGCCCAGGCCCTAGGAACTTTTTCTAGGTAGTTATGCCTAAATCCCGGTCAATCATGGGATTTTGCCGGGCGTCGACTCAAGATGTTGCGTCTGCGCTAATGAACCGCAAATCTCTTTTTTTCATGCACGATCTGTATTGACGAGCGGCGAGCGCCTATACTATACCAGGCGCTAGCAAAAAGGGAGTTGGATGTGTGGAATGAACTGAGAGAGCAGTGGTGGGTCGGTCGATTCCAGGCGCTAAGTGATTATGCATTGGCCTCCAGCCGTGTCCCCCCAAGCGTCCCCAAAGGGATTTGGGGTCGGACAAAAAAACCGTTCCGGCCGCGTCCCCCAAAGCCCATTTTTGTCCGACGCGCCCCCATACGGTGTCCGGCGCCCCGAGCCCGTCCCCGTCCCACAGGGGACCACTGGTGGAAAAAGGGGCTTTGGTCGCGGTTGGCAACTGCCATTAGTCGCGGTGGCCCAACCGCGACCAAAGTAGCGCGACTAAAGGCCCCCCCCTTTAGTCGCGGTTCCTCACGAACCGCGACTAAAGGCCCATCCACGTGGGCCGCAGGCGAGCGCCGAGGCGGAGGACCTTTCGTCGCGGTTCTTCCGGCCAACCGCGACTAAAGGCCTCCGCGAGGTTTAGGGTTTAGCCCCCCCCCTCCCCCTAAATCTGGTTTCTTTTTAATTTGTATTATTTTATTTCTTTTGGGTTTTAATTTTGAAGGAGTTTCACATATTCTACGGTACTCGTATACATACATGCATATGAATGTACAATTTCAAACAAATTTGAAATTAGAACCAAAAAGAATTCAAGAGTAATATACAATATATATTCAATATCGGATGACCATATACAATATATATTCAATATCGGATGACCATATACAATTTTGAACAAGTTAGTTACAAATTCCGGTGCGTATAAAGATCTACGTCATCGTAATAGTGTTCTCCTCTAGGATCGATGACTTCCCTCGCCAACCATCCGGCTAGTTCCTCTTGAAGTGGTCGGAAGCGAGCTTCGGACTAAGCGTCTTCCGGAGGTTATTCCTCGAGATGTTGTTCTCACACGTCCGGTCCCGCTCATTGCGTATCTCCGGATCCTCTCACAAACATAGTATCCACATAGATTGGTCCCCGGTGGCCGAGTATCCCCAGACGTCGGCACTGCCATTTTAAAATGTAGCTCTTTTTTGAATTCACCGACCTTGGTATCTACGAACCGTCTCCAAACCCTACGAGGCAAAGAAAATTAAATAAACAAGAGAGTTATTAATTAGTTACTTGATATAAGGAAATGATGAACGAAATAGGCCGATCGATATAGAGCGCAAATGAATGAAAATAATTACTTTTGCATCATTTTTCTCATGTCGCCCCAAAGCGCCGGATCCATATTCGGAGAGTCGTGGACGAGAACCGAGGAGGTCCGAACTTTAATTACCATAAGAATCCAGTGGAACCTGCGGACACGATACATGCACAGATCATGCATAACTCATCGATTAGCCACATACCATGCATGGAGTAAACAAAAGAGAATGTGCTCAAGACAGAAACACTCACCCAAAATGGTAAGGAAATAGAATATCACTTTTCTCTTGCTGTTTTCTAATAAACCGCCACAGGTCTTCCTCCACGTCGGCGGGGTGGTATTCTAACACATATGAATTAACGATGTGTGGGTCAATGAACCCAACATCATGGATGTTCCTTATTCGCATTTCCCGCTTCTTCATTCTGCATAATATATAGCGTACACAACAAGATAGTTAGGACAATATATATATATATAGTGCGAGGCAATGAACGAGATGGGGTAGAAATTAATAAATCACTTACAGAACGTAGCAACTGATGATAGATTTGTCGAGCTCGCGCAGATTGAACCGCTGGAACAATTCACTCAGAGGAATTTGTACCCAGTAACGTTTGAAGTGATGCACATATTTAACTTCCGCATAGATATAGTCTTTGGCGTTTTCATGTTTTATGTAAGCCTTGTACCAATTTAGCAGACCTTTCATTTGTCGAGGTAGATCCTCTTCCTGCGCGAGGCTCGATGAGAGGGCCATTCTTCACATATGAAAATACTACGTCCTTCATTGGCGCCTCATCAAGGCCTAACACTGCACGAAGAGTGATACCTAAGTCGGCCGCTTGTTTTCTGGCACTTTCTACGGTCAATCCATGTGCTGCCGCAGCTGCTATGATATCGGGGGCATCCGGACCGGCGGCTTGCACTATGAGCGGGGCGATCGATTGTTTACTTTGTTCCCCGAGCTGGGCAACTTCTTTCCCCCTTTCTAATTTTGACTCGGCCTCGTCCTTCAAGGCTTTCTTCTCCGCCAACTCTTTCCTGGTCTTCAACGCGAGTGCTTGCCTACGAAGTTCACGTAAATAGTCGTCAGGCAGATTCTTCGCGGCTTGGGACGGTGTGTTCAAAAATGACTTAGCCCACTGCTTTTCCTTGTCAGAATATACTGGCTTGGGCTCGCCCTCTATTTTCTTCTTGACGTTCGCCTTCCATTTCTCTAAATCAGCAGCCGCGCCCGCCTCGACTTCCTCGGCACTACTTTCCCAAGGCCTCGTGGGGAGAGGCTTCGGTGATACCTCCGGTACCTTTGTTTTCTTAGGTACGTAAGGGTCCGGGTTAATAACCCGGGACTCTGCCGCTTCTTCGCCGGAGGTGGATTGGGGGGCGGTACCGGTGTCCGATCACCCGCCGGACGAGGACCGGGGGCGGCGGCGTCGGCCGACGTGAATGAGGTGTATTAGGTGAAGCACCACCGCCACCGTCACCGCCACCGCCACCGTCACCGCCACCGCCACCGTCACCGCCACCGCCACCACCACCACCGTACGGGGGTGGACTTGTTGGCGCCTCGCCCGGAAACTTGATAAATTTCTTCGCCATAGAATGAAGCGGCTCTTGACATCTCCAAGTCTTTTCACCCCTTCGGGTGTAGCAATGTCAATGTCCGGGTCCTCAAACCCTTGGACTATCTCCTCCACCGTCACACGAGCATAGCCATCTTGAATGGGGTTGTTGTGGTGGAGTGCTCCAGTGGTAAAGCACTGCCGATGGCTACCTTCATGGACATGTTCCCGATAGGATAATACGGATGACATGCTTTCATCTCCTTTATATCGTCCACGGGGTAGCGAGGAGGCTCCGGTGCAGTAATTTCGACCACCGGAGGCTCCGGTGCAGTAATTTCTATCGTCGGTGCACCGGCCGGTGAGGCCTCCGTGGAAGCCACGCTGCTTCTTCTCCGCTGCTGGCTTCCGAGATCCATTGGATGATCTTCAGCATCTTGCGCCCGAGATGCATCTCTTTCGGCGACTAGTACACTCACGGTTTTCTTCATCACATCCATTTCGATTTACCAACTTCGCCACAACATACGCATCCCGATCCATCTTTCTCTTACGGCTTCGTAACCGTACGGGTCATCGTTCCGGGGAACCCTATTTTCCACGGAATGGGCCCCATGCCTCGTATACGTCCTCCGTGTTCGGGATTCCCGAGGGCTTTTGTCGGGGCGTCGTTCTCTCCGTTGAACTCGATCCTCCCCTCTTGAGCCTCCCTCATTGCCTCAATAAGCTTTTGGGTGGGTGTAATTATTTTGCCACGATAAACACACTCCCCTGTCTCGCGGTTCGGCGATCCCCCATGCCCGTACCACCAGCTTTTGGCCCTTGGGTCCCATCCCTCCGTACACTGGACGGATTCCTCGCGCCCTCAGCTCGTTCTCCATCTTCTCCCACTTAGGCTGCCAAAAGCGATACCCTCCTGGCCCCATTTTATGATTGTACTCCTTCTTGGCCGCATTTTCCTTATTTTTTTCGATAGTTCAAGGAACTGCTCCGATTTCTTTTGCTTCACAAATTCTGGCCAATCATGTTGCGGTTTCTCATATTGTCCTTTGAAATCCGGAGTCTTGCCCTGGTTGACAAAGTCATGGGCTAGATTTTGCTTGTATTTCCGGAATGCGTTGGCCATCCTAGAAAGAAGCGAACTGTTTGACTAGCTTGCGCCTCTTCTTGTTTTCCGCAATCTTGTTACCCTCCTCATCGTATTTGCGGTATTCCGGAGGTAGAACGAAATGTTCCATAAGCTTTTTGAAGCAATCTTTTTTTTCTCTACGTTCGACAAAAGTGAAACCAACACGTGCCTTCTTTGGCTCATTCCACTCCTGGCGGGTGATCGAGACGTTGTCTCTAACAACGGCTCCGCATTGGGCTGACAAACTTGGTGGCGTTCTTGCTGGGCTCCGGCGGCTCTGCCGGTTTCTTCGTCGACAACATCGATGGTGCATGTTTCTCCTGGTTTCATCGTCTTGGTTGCGCCACGCTTTGACGACGACGTACTCGATTTTTCGACGATCCGGCCGAGGGCTAAAATAAGAAAAGAGAGTCGCGCGCGTTAGTACACACACATTTATTCAAATCGAGTTAGTTGTATCACCAGACGCTCAATATGTATATATATATATACCTCGGCGCCGGAGGTGGTTGCTACTTCCAATTGAAGATCGTCGTTTATCGACGTTTCTTCGGCATCATCTGCTTGCTGACGGCGCCCTTCATCTTCACACTCAAAGTTCGAGATAAGAAGCGATATCATCTTCTTCTTCTCCGGTCGGCACAAAAGGAATATCGCCTTTTATGATGCCGAACATATGGTCTTCGGCGTCCGGATCATAGTTGTCCGGAATCGGGTCAGCTCTATCGCCCGCCATATGTCGATCCACGAAAACATGTAGTCAAAACAAATTAATTAAGTGAAGAAGGGGCGGTGGCGGTGGCGAAAGGGCGGTGGCAAAAAGGAGGGGCCGGCGAGCTGGAAGGGGTTGGGAGAGGGTGTCGCGGAAGAGCGCGAGACGGGGCGGTAGACGACGGCGTCACGGAGAGGGAGGCGTATGCGGAGGGGCGACGAGGGGCTCGCTCCCCCTCGGTATACGCGCGCGGTGGCGGTGGTGAAAGGGGGCGGCGGTGGCGGTGGCGGTGGCGAAAGGGCGAGCCGCTTTTCTTTTCTTTTCTTCTCGGTGGATGCGAGCATGACGTGCGGGCGCGGAGGGAAATTAAGAACAACAACAACAACTAAAGCGGAAAGGGAAGCGGCGGAGGAGGGTCGATCGGTGTCTAGCTAGCTACGTGGAACACGTACGCGTTCATTTTTAGTTAGTTCATTTTTAAGTTCATTTTTAATTAGTTCATTTTTAAGTGATATTTTTAAGTCAAATTTTAATTAGTTCATTTTTAAGTGATATTTTAGTGAAATTTTACAAGAAAAAAAAAACTAAAAAAGAAAAAAAAACGGTCGGGCGGCGCCCCCGGCCCCCTTCTCTCTCTCTCTGATCTCCGGATCGACGGCGGCGGCGGCGGCTGTCGGAGCACGGCGACGGCGGCGGCGGCGGTCGTCGGGCACGGCGACGAGCGAGCGAGCGCCCCGGGCGAGCGAGGCGGCGGCGGCGGCGGCGGCGGCGGCGGCCGCGCGCGCGCGGGCGTCACCGTACGGATCGACACGGGCGCGCGGTACACGTACGCGGAGGGCGGCGGCGACGTACGGAGCGGCGGTGACGGCGTCTGCGCGCGGCGACGGCGAGGCGCGGTGACGGCGAGGCTCGGCGACGGCGACGGCGACGGTGGGCGCGCGAGCTCTCGATCGGCGAGAGGGACGGAGCGAGGCGGCGAAGAAGACGATGTGTTTGGCGACGGTTCGGGAAAACTATTTATAGCCCCCCCCTTTAGTCGCGGTTGGGGAGGAGAGCCGCGACTAAAGAGTGCCTTTAGTCGCGGTTGGCCAACCCAACCGCGACTAAAGGCTTTTCTCGCCGGTTTTCGTTCCCGCGCGCGGACAGACCTTTAGTCGCGGTTGGCGAGGCCAACCGCGACTAAAAGTATTTTTGAATTACTTTTTGTTTTTCAAAATGTTAAAAATACAGAAAAACTCAGAAAAATAAAACTAATTCAATTCAAAATTTTAAAAATACAAATAATATATCAAAAAATACGAAAAAATAAAACTAATTCAATTCAAAATTTTAAAAATACAAATAATATATCAAAAAATTCAGAAAAATAAAACTAATTCAATTCAAAATTTTAAAAATACAAATAATATATCAAAAAATTCATAAAAATAAAACCAATTCAATTCAAAAATTTAAAAATACAAATAATATATCAAAAAATTCAGAAAAATAAAACTAATTCAATTCCCGCCTCTGTCTTTCCGCCGACCCCCTCTTCCCGCCTCGTCTTCCCGCCATTTCTTCCCTGTCTTCCCGCCTCTTTCTTCCCGCCAATTTCTTCCCACCTCTTTCTTCCCGCCACTTTCTTCCCGCCTCTTTCTTCCCGCCACTTTCTTCCCGCTCCCATTTTTCCCGCCATTTGTCACTCCATATATGTAGCCCGGCTTGGCCGGCATTATCACATCTCTACAATCTCTCATCACTCTCTCATGGCTTCCACCGCACCCACTCTAACCTACCGACAGGTGGAGGAGCTTTGCGCCTCGAACTACCCTTGCCCACCGGGCTACCGCGTCCCTGCCGGTCGGAGCCTAAGCGTCGGCGGCGTGCCGGTCCCTCCCGTCCCTCGAGTGCTGCGCGCCGGGCGGCCATCACGAACCACTACTACCTCGACCTCACGCCGGAGCAGCGGATGAATCCCGCCGGCATCCCGATAACCAGCATACTTGGGACGCCTTCTTCATCAATCGGCGTGAGAGGGCGCTCGCCGAGTATGAGGAGGGACGGTCTGCCTCCCGGAAACTTCCACGAGGCCGGCCGTCGGCTATGGTGGTACGGCCGGACTCGCAGAGCGTCATGGACTACATCACGGCCGGCGATATCCCCGCCTGCGCTACCCTCGGTTCGAGCCACGAGCGCCGCCCGGCGACGAGCGACGACGAGCGGCGACGACGACGCCGGCAACTTAGAAGGCGACGACTACCGGTACAACGGCGGCGGCTATGAAGACTACGAGTATGCATATTATACGCCTAGGCGGGAGTATGACTAAATCGTCACTCCAAATTTCATGTATGCAGGACTATGACTTAGTCACTCCAAATTTCATGTATGCGGGAGTATGACTTAGTCACTCCAAATTTCATGTATGCGGGAGTATGACTTAGTCACTCCAAATTTCATGTATCATCGGTGCTATCTCGAGTCAATTGAATCATTCGAAAATGGACACCAATTAAACACATCACGGGTAATATAATTCACATGATTCATTCAACAAAGTTTGGTACAATAATAAATTATTACACATCATTTCTTCCCTTGTGTCCCTGCTTGCTTACGATTGTGCCGTATCCATGGAGCATCCTCATCATTTAACTTAATGCTTGGGTCGGTGTTCACTTTGAAGGGCGGAATTTCAGCAAACATATTATAATCTTCGACATGTCTGTCTTGTCCTCCACTCCCACGATGTTTCTTTTCCCCGAAAGAACAATGTGGCGCTTTGGATCATCGCATGATGTACTGATCGTTTTCTTATCTTTCCGTTTCCTCGGTTTGCTACTCATGTCCTTCACATAGAAAACCCGAGCGACATCTTTCGCTAGGACGAATGGTTCGTCAAGGTAACCAAGATTGTTGAAATCCACCATTGTCATTCCGTATTGCTGGTCCACCTTTACCCCACCTCCTGTTAGCTTGAACCATTTGCACAGGAACAAAGGGACCCTAAAGGAGGGTCCATAGTCAAGTTCCCATATCTCCTCTATGTAACCATAATATGTGACCTTTTGCCCATTCTCGGTTGCTGCATCAAAGCGGACACCACTGTTTTGGTTGGTGCTCTTTTTATCTTGGGCGATCGTGTAAAATGTATTCCCATTTATCTCGTACCCTTGGAAAGTTGTTATAGTCGAAGATGGTGTCTTGGCCAACATGTACGAGCTGATCTACAACCTTATTGTCACTCATTAAATGTTTTCTCAACCAACTGCACGAAAGTCTCCATGTGGGCCTTCCTAATCCGGGATTCGGGCTTCCCGGGGTTGTCCGAGCGTAAAATATTCTTGTGTTTCTCAAAGTACGGAGCCACCAAGCTGGAATTGGTCGAACCGTGTGGTGTGCTTCGGTCGAGAGAATGGCCGTCCATACATATCATTGATTTCCTTCCGATCGTGCCTTTTCCACTTAGTCTCCCCTCGTGCCGCGATTGAGGAAGACCAATCGGCTTAAGGTCGGGAACAAAGTCAACACAAAACTCAATTACCTCCTCATTTCCATAGCCCTTGGCGATGCTTCCTTACGGCCTAGCACGGTTACGAACATATTTCTTTAATACTCCCATGAACCTCTCGAAGGGGAACATATTGTGTAGAAATACAGGACCGAGAATGGAAATCTCATCGACTAGGTGAACCGGGAGGTGCGTCATAATATTGAAGAAGGATGGCGGGAACACCAACTCGAAGCCGACAAGACATTGGATCACATCGTTACGTAACCGTGGTAGAACTTCCGGATTGATTACCTTCGAGAGATTGCATTGAGGAATGCACATAGCTTCACAATGGCTACTCGAACATTTTCCGGCGAGGAGCCCCTCAAAGCAATCGGAAGCAATTGCGTCATAATCACGTGGCGGTCGTGAGACTTCGGGTTTTGGAACTTTTTCTCCGCCATGTTTATTATTCCCTTTATATTGGACGAGAATCTCGACGGGACCTTCATACTTGCTCGGGCATTCAAAAAAGATGACCTTCTCTTCTTTGGTCGGAGCGTAGGCGGCACGACCTTGAAACCGTTCCGGATGCTTGTCATCGGGGTCTTTCAAACTTTCGTTGGTCCTGCCGTGATTCCTTTGTATCATTTGACTTCCCATACACGCCCAAGAAGCTTAGGATGTTCACGCAAATATTCTTCGTAACGTGCATCACGTCGATTGCGAGAGCGGACTTCTAGGACTTTCCAATATTCTAGCTCCCGAATATAGATTTCTTCTTCCACATGGCTACGTGCCCGTCGGCTCCCTTCGGAGCCGATTGTCCGCCGAGACCCTTTCCAAAGATGACTTTCAAACCCTTGACCATATCAAATACCTCAGCACCGGTGTGTTCCGCGAGGCTTCGGCCGGTGATCTGCCTTGCCGTTGTAATGCTTGCCTTTCTTTCTTCTTGGATGACCTTTCGGAAGAAATCGACGATGCCCAAGGTACACGTTCTTCTTACAATTTGGCAAATGTACACTTTCGGTCTCATGTAAGCGGTGCGTGCATGCATTGTATCCCTTATTTGACGAGTCCCGAAAGGTTACTAAGAGCGAGGCCAATCGTTGATGGTTACGAAAAGCAACGCTCGTAGGTCAAATTCCTCTTCTTTGTGCTCATCCCACACACGGACACCGGGTCTGCCCCACAGCTGTAAAAGCTCATCAACTAATGGCCTTAGGTACACATCGATGTCGTTGCCTGGGTTGCTTCGGACCTTGGATGAGCACCGGCATCATAATGAACTTCCGCTTCATGCACAACCAAGGAGGAAGGTTGTAGATGCATAGAGTCACGGGCCGAGTGCTATGGCTGGAGCTCTGCTCGCCAAAAGGATTCATGCCATCCGTACTTAGACCAAATCTTATGTTCCTTGCGTCGACTGCAAAATCTTTGAACTCTCTGTCGATCTTTCTCCATTGCGTTCCATCACGGGGTGTCTCAACTCTCCGTCCGACTTACGGTCCTCTTTGTGCCATCGCAACAACTTGGCATGCTCTTTGTTCCTGAACGGACGTTTCAACCGTGGTATTATAGGAGCATACCACATCACCTTGGCGGGAACCCTCTTCACGGGTTTCGGCCCTCAACATCGTCACCGGGGTCATCGCCTCCGATCTTATAACGCAATGCGGTGCATACGGGCATTCATTCAAATTCTCGTATTCACCGCGGTAGAGGATGCGGTCGTTGATGCATGCATGTATCTTCGGAACCTCTAAACCTAGAGGGCGAGACAACCTTCTTTGCTTCGTACGTAGTGGCGGGCAACTCGTTATTCTTTGGAAACATATTCTTCAACATTTTCAGCAAGTTTTCAAATGCCGAGTCAGCTACACCTGCACTGTGCCTTCCATCTCGAGCAAATCCGGTGTGCAGCCCGGCTTTTCGGACCATCGTCGCATCCGGGGTACGGCGCCTTCCTGTGATCCTCTAACATGCGATCCAAATTCTCCCTCTCTTTTTCAGTTTCGCAGCGTCTCCGTACATCAGCAATGGTCCGACCAAGATCATCAACGGGATCATCACGTGCCTCTTCTTCACCTTCCCCTTCACCTTCGGCATCCTCCATGAAAGTATCACCGAAATGAGAAAGATAGCTTTCATCATTGAAATCATCCCCTTCTTCATCTTCTTCCATTATAACCCCTCTTTCTCCATGCTTGGTCCAACAATTATAGCTTGGCATGAAACCGTGCCGAAGCAGGTGCATGTGAACATCTCTTGAGGAAGAGTAACCCTTCGATTCTTACACTTAACACATGGACGGATAACAAAACCCCACTGCTTGTTCGCATTAGCCACTACGAGGAAATCTTTCAAACCCGTACTCGAACTCGCCGGAGAGTCGGTTACCGTACATCCATTGCCGATTCATCTGCATTATTATAATATAAAATATATAATTAACCATCATGCATTTGTTAAACTAACTAGCTACAAACAATATAAATTAAACAATTAATGAACTACACACACATGCATATTTTATCAATGACACATATCAAAGGTTCAAGTTGCTAACCGCGATCGAGGAGGAAAAAATAAATGAGAAAGCTCAAGTGTGACTCCAACACTTCATATCATGTTTGTTTCATGCTCTTGGGGCATTTCATCAAACACCTTATGTGCATAAGAGGAACCAAAAGCAAACCTAACACTCACTTGTGAAGAGAATGGCTCCAAATGGCTAAGTGTTGGCTGCTGGATGGGTATATATAGGGGAGGGGCTTTAGTCCCGGTTGGCCTGGCCAACCGCGACTAAAGGCCTTCGAGCACTCTTTAGTCGCGGTTGGGCTGGCCAACCGCGACTAAAGCCCCCACGTGCACCGGCGGCCACCGTGCGCCCTGGGCCCAGGACTTTGGTCGCGGTTCGCCACACGAACCGCGACTAAAGACCCCATTAGTCGCGGTTCCTTTACCTTCGCGACTTATGGGGCTTCCCGGAAGCCTGTTTTTCCACCAGTGGACGCACCGGGCACACCGGACACAATGAAAAGCGAGGCGGGGAGTGGCGGGGCCGACCTGTCAGCGGCACAGTTAATTTTAACCTAACCGTCGCCTACCTCGCGACGGAAGTTATTCGCGCCCAGTGACACACGGCGGCATCTTTACCTTAATGGCGACGGAGGGGCAGGCGAGACGTCTCGTCGGTGCTGCGCAGCCTCCACGCGTCGCCGGCGTTCGCACGCCACCGCCCATTCCCGCGCGATCTTCCCGCCTCTTCTCGCATGTTCCCGCGCTTTCTTCCCGACGCCGGCGTCTATAAAAGGTCTCCCGGCTCAACGGTAGCCACCACACCCCGCCGGCAACAAACACAGCCCTCGTCGCTCCACCGCCGTCTCCTCCACCACCAGTAGCAATGGCGAACCGCCCGGCGCCGGCCACTTCCCTCCACCGCTGTCCCCTCCACTTGCGGTCCCGAAAACGCAGGTCGACACCGACCCCTCGGCGGCGGCCGGGAAGAGCGATGGCGTGCACACCGTCGGCGGCGGCGGGAGGCAATGCGGCGAGCGAGACCGCCAGCGGCGGGAGGCGGCGCAGGCGGCGGATGCGGCGGCGTTCTGCGCCCATGGCCCCGGCTGCGCCGGCGACGCCGTGGCGGGCAGCGCAGGACACCACCGTTGCGGCGTCCGACGCCTCGACGAGACGAGGAGGCGCGGCGGTGCCGGTGCCGGGCGAGATGGAGCAGCGGTGGGGCCGACGAGCGCCGGCGCCGGCGCGATGAGGCGCCGTACGGTGAATGGCGGGGAGGCGATAGAGCGCCCGGCGGCGGGAGTCGAACGAGCGCCGGCGGCGGTGGCGGCGGAGGAGCGTCATCGGTGGGAGCGGCGGCGAAGGCGTTATGGGGGAGGCGGGTGGACCAGTTGGCGGCGGAGGACGCCGTGTTGGCGGCGGCGATGATGGAAGCGCCAACAGATGTGGAGGAGGAGGCGCCAATGGAGGAGGAGGAGGCCGAGGCGGAGGAGACCGAGGTGGACGACGACGACGACGACGAGTTCGAGTGGTCCGACGACGACGGGCCGCACCCGGACGAGACGGCCGATCAGCAACGCGCGCTCGTCGAGTCCTTCGAGTCGGAGAAGAAGCTCCGGGACGACGCCCGTGCCCGCGAGAGGCGCGGATTCGTCGCGCCGTCGAGCTCTCCCTCCAGGCGGCCCAGCAGGGGAGGGCGGAGGAGGAGGACGCGCGGCGGGAGCGGCACCGTCTGGCCACCGCCGAACGCAAGGAGAGGAGGCGCGCGAAGGAGGAGCTGCGGCATAGGGGAGGCGACGACGGGGCGGGGCCGTCGAACGCACCGTCGGGCGGTCAGTAGTGTAGGTTTAGATGAAATCTAGCCGTTTTCATTCAAACTTTGTAATATATAATCAAAATTGAATGAAAACCTTTATTTTGGTGCACCAATATTTATTTGGAGGAGGCGTTTGGGGGACGCGGCTGGGGAACGACATCCCCCAAAGGCGGCACGAACAAAACACGTCTCCAAACGAAATCTGGCGCGGTTTGAAGGACGCTTTGGGGGACGCGGCTAGAGATGCTCTGAGTGCCTGAAGGAGACGCTAGCAACGACTTTAGGTTCTGATCAAGCGGTCACCAATGCACACATGGAGCGGTGGACTCTTAGCGTGGGCGCGAGGATTAATCGATCCATTCCTTTCCGCTCATGCGTCTATATATGTAGGCGCATTGCATTAAACATGCCCTTAGCGTGGTGGGGCTCTTCTTCTTCCTATTCCGCCTCGGCCTCCCTTCCAGCTTCCGTCGTGATGCGGTGGGGAACTCAACCCAGAGCAAAGCACGCTCGAATTTCTTGCCCTGCTTTCCCCAAAAAAAATCTTGCTCCGAGGAAGACCAGTACTAGTGTTTTGCCCTCACAGATCCTGGGAGACTAATATGACTAGTAGTACTTGCCCATCAAACGTGCTTTTGGTGTTTACTTCGTAATTGTTTACAGACTGATTGAAAACTTCAAAATGAGGGGTTATAGTCAGATGGTGTGATTTGACCGTGACCTCACCGTTTCCACTGGCACGACATGCACCAGCACTAGTGTTTTCCCTCACAGATCATGGCACATTTCTGTATAGGAAATTCTCATGTATGGCGTTCTGCAAATGCAACTTCCAAAAAACTGCATTGCAAAAAACTATACATATTTGAAATATATATTCCACCATGGGTTAATTATGTCAACGCATTTCAAGAAAAATATCCTTTCAACTTGTGTAACTATAACATATTTCCAAAAAAAACTGATAAACATGTTTTTATTGAACATTTTTTTATTTTTTGAAAAAATACTATTTATATTTTAAGAATTGCAAATATGTAACTAGTATGTACTATATTTCGATGTAGAGTAAATTACGAATCAATACCATAGTATGAATTTTCCCTCAAAAAAATTCCATAAATGAATGACCACATGCCGAGCTAACTCGCTATTTTAGTGAGCTCGAACGAGTGGCTCGAATTCCAGCCTTATTCCCGATACCGATTCATTCAAATGACAAATAAGTTTAGGTAGTGCATTTGTCTTTAGTTTTGTTTATAGGAGCTTATTGTAGCTAAAATTGAATTGACACCATGCTAACATACCACTATTTTTTTTCTTATGGCAAACAACTCCTTATCAATTCCTGTTTGGTTTAAACTTCCGCAGATAGTCTCTTGTGAAACAGATGGACATGAAATAGATACACTCAAGGATATTGGGTTGCAAATTGTAGCAAAATGTGATGGTTTACCTCTTGCTATCAAAGTATTGGGAGGACTCCTGTGTCAGAAAGAAAAAAAACGCCATGAGTGGAAAATGGTTCTGGATGACTCTATATGGTCGGTCAATGAAATGCCTGAAGAGCTAAACCATGCAGTATATTTAAGCTATGAAGATTTGCCTTCTTGCATCAAACAATGCCTTCTATACTACTCCCTTATTCCTAAAACTGCAACGCTTGAAAAAGATGACATTGTCGGCATGTGGATTGGTGAAGGAATTCTTCACGGAACCTCAGACAACTTGGAAGAATTAGGAACCAAGTACTATAAGGAGCTGATAGTGAGGAACCTTATAGAGCCAGATGCAGAGTACATTGATCAAGAAGTTTGCAGCATGCATGATGTTGTTCGCTCATTTGCTCAATTTGTGTCTAGGGATGAGGTGCTAGCGGCTCATAGTGGAGAAACAAATATTGGAAGTAAATTGAGTGCACACAAGTTTCTTAGGTTATCCCTAGAGAACAAATCATCGGAGTCAGATGGGTTAGACTGGAGTTCTTTACAAACACAAACAATGTTGAGAACACTAATATTAGTTGGCAATATAAATATGAAGTCTGGAGATTTGCTAGCCCATTTTCCAAGTTTAAGAACACTATATGCAGATTCAACTGGGGTTGGTGAATTGGCTAAATTTTTGCATGAGTTCAAGCACTTGAGGTACTTGTCCTTGGAGAACTCTGATATATCTTCTCTACCAGATAATCTTGGAAAGCTGAAATTACTGCAATTCATTAGCCTCTTTGAAAGCAAACAATTCGTGAAACTTCCCCATAGCATTGTACAATTAAGTCACCTAAGGTATCTTAACTTCAATGGTACAAGTATATTAAGCATACCTAGGGGGTTCCATGTTCTAACAAATTTGAGGAGAGTACATGGATTTCCAGCAGTAGAGGATGGTGATTGGTGCAGTTTGGAAGAGTTGGGTCCTCTTTATCAGCTCACTGACATTGGAATACAGGGGTTAGATAATATAACAGCGCCATCATTTGCAGCAAAGGCAAAGCTTGGCGAGAAGGTGCATCTAACCAACCTACGCTTAAGCTGGCATAGTAGACTGGGAGATGATGGAAAGATTAAAGAGGAAGATAGTGTCTCTGAGGAAGAGCAAGAAAAAACCGAGAAGGTGTTTGATGAGCTGTGTCCTCCGCCCAACTTAGATTTTCTTTCCATCAATGGTTATTTTGGCCGACTGCTCCCAACATGGATGATGTTATCGCCAGTTGTTTCGCTCAAGACCTTGAGGTTACTGGTGATTAAAAACTTGGCTTGCTGCACGCTACTTCCCAATGGTTTGTGTCAGCTCCCGTATTTGGAATTCATTCAGATCAACCGCGCTCCAGCCATTAAGCGAGTTGGACTTGAATTCCTACAGTCCAACCATCACCAAAGTCTGCCCCCTTCCCATGTGGCTGTTGCTTTCCCTAAAGTGCTTGAGGTGATTTTTATAGGGATGGTGGAATGGGAGGAGTGGGAGTGGGTGGAGACGGTGCAAGATTTTCCTGTCTTGCGGGAACTTCTGCTAAAGCACTGTAAATTGACTAGTCTTCCTCCTGGCCTATCCTCCCAGGCAAGGGCTTTAAATAAATTAGTGATATACTTTGTCAAGGGTCTCACATATGTAGAGAACTTTGCATCCCTGGTCAGGCTGGAAGTAACTGCACTTCCTGATCTGGAGAGGATAACTAATCTTGCCAGATTGCAAATACTGATCATCAAAAACTGCCCAAAGCTAAAGGTGCTAGAGGGTGTTCCCGCACTCCAGACGCTCTCGCTGGACAATAAAGACATGGATACACTTCCGGGATATATGGGAGATATAAATCCAAGGTGTTTGGAGCTATACTGCAGCCTAGCGTTGTTGTCATCCATAGCCGCGGGACCATCTGGCCCTGAATGGGACAAGTTCAGACATGTTGAGCGTGTGAAGGCATATGCACGTGAAGGAGATATGGTAAAGAAATGGTATGTACTGTACACAGCTAACCCCACCTACAACTTGGAGACAAATGTCAGCCGCTCTTTCATGTCTGCAGGTACACCGCTGGCTCATCTTAATTTATCCATTAGCTCTGTTTATTTCATTTATTCTATCTGTGTTCTACCTTTCATTTGATTTTGCATATAATCGCTACTTTTCTAGATTCTCATTTGGCCATTCCTCTTGAATGAGCTGTAAGTTCTATCTAAATGTTGACTATTTTACATCGAGTTAAGGCCTCGTTTGGCCCGTGGGGTTTGCCTGGTTTTATGGTGTATATTCCATGTGCAATTAAATAAGTACACTGAAACCACAAAAAAGCTGTTTAGCCGACGAGTATCAAATCGAGTAATATTAAGTTTTGGACCCAAAACTCGTCGGACCAGCAGGGATCAAGACGCGAGGTGCCTCCTGCGTTTTTTTACGCTCGGCGTCTCTGGCGATTCGACTTAGTAGCACTAAGAGCAAGTTCAATAGTAGAGTCAATTGTTGGCTATAAGCCAAGTGTCATGTTATCTATAGTCATCTTAGAGCTAATATATACAATAGTGAGCAATAAAATTGTACTACTCCCTCCAGTTCATATTAATTGACTCTAATATGGATGTATCTACACATATATTTTAGTTCTAGATACATTCATATTGGAGTCAATTAATATTAATCGGAGGGAGTACTTTATTAGTGCATGGTCCACCATTCACTCTCACATAGTGCCTAGGAGCACGTCTTTAGAGCTGACTCTTGCATAAGAGCTCACTCCTCTTCTCTTTCCTCTCCTCTCTCCTCCAACTAAGCAACAATATATTATTTTAATCCTTATAGTCAGCTGACTAGAATTTATTGTATTTGCTCTAATGAGGCGAACTCATCAATCAGGGCTGGTTTCCCTCCGTCCGTTGGTGGCGGGACCCAGGCCGTGGCCCCGCATCCGGCCGGCGCCTTGTTCTCATGTGAATTAGCACGACATTAGGACATCTCCAGCGGCGCGACGCATTTTAGCGTTCGCGCGCGTTCGTTTGCGTCGGTCGAAATGGTCGAAATCGACCGCGCGTCCGTTTGCGTCGGGGGTGGCTCCAGCGGCACGACGCATTTTTTTTTTTGCCGAATCATTTTTTTAATACATGAAACATAATTTACATAGTTAAAACATGAAAAAAAACCTAACGCCTACTGCTGCTCCTCGTCGCTGTCGAGCACGATGAGCTCCGGTATCACCCACGGCCAGTTGCCATCCGGGGGAGCGTACGCGGGGCGCGCCGGCGGTGCTGGAGGTGGAGGAGGTGCCCAGGGCTGCGGCGGTGGAGGCGCCCAGGGGTATGGTTGTGGCGGCGGTGGAGGAGGCGCCCAGGGGTATGGTTGTGGCGGCGGTGGAGGAGCCGCCAGCCGCCAGGTAGTTGCACGCCGGACCAGCCCTCGCACGGCATCCATTTGCCGTGCATGAGCCTCCCCAGCGTGACGGGGAGCGGTACCCTCTTGCTGCCGCTGCCGGAGGCCTCGAAGTCGTTCTTCTTCTCATGGCGCTGCGGCGGTGGTGGTGCGAGTGGAGGTGTGGGGAAAGGAGGAACGCGATCGGTGGTCTTTTAAACGCGGCCGCGCGTGGGATACGATGGCATTGAAGGCGGCGCAGAAGCCCAGCCGCCGCTCGCCAGCGCGCGTGCAGAAAAGGCAGCCGCGCCATTGATGGCGAAGGCTGCGGCGCAGACGCGGAAGCGCTGACCGCCGAAGCGATGCCCTCGATGCAGACTCGCTGCCAGGCGGGCCCGGTGGGAAAGCGAGCGGACACTTTGCGTATCCGCCGAGCGTCCGCAGAGACACAAACCTGACGCATATTTGCGGCAGGTTTGCGTCTCTGCGGACGGCCCGATCACTTTGCGTCGCGTCACTGGAGAGGATGCCAAACTCATTTCCGGTCTACGCGGACGTAAACGGTCGCACGTCGCGCCGCTGGAGATGCCCTTACGCGTGAGGCAGTGCATGCATCCACTGCCCATGTACGTTATCGCTGTGATGGTTGTGGCGCGCGGCACTCGTGCCTACGTCCTCACTGTGATCATAGGCTCATAGCTGCTGCACACGCGCTAGTATTTTACAGAGTACTACTAAAATGAGGAGTACTTTTTCACCAAAAACTCTCCGTGAAACATCCTCTAATACACGCAAATACTCTAGCACCAAACAAGATTTAAGGGCATCTCCAACGGGGCGACCCATCCCACGCCCGCGCGTCCGGATGGGTCCAGCCAGACAAAAAAGTGGCTCAACGCGGCGACGCACCGCCAATGCGGATGGCCGCGGTGTCCGAAACGACGCAAACCCGGCCCAAATCTGGGCTAGGTTTGCGTGACCGCGGATGGCACGCGCCGTCCGGTCGCGTCCGGCCGCTTGGCTGCTCGTCTCCCTTGGGCCCACCTGTCGGTGACCGGGGAGGCTTATTAAATGTGGACTGGAGGGATCTGTCCCTCCAGTCCACTCCCTTTCCACTGTACACTCCCCGAGCACAATCGCCGCCATGGCCCCGAAGCGACGGTTCGCTCCCGGAGCCAACGACGAGGAGGCGAGCAGCAGCCGCCGTCCTCCGCCGACGCTGCGGGCCGGAGGAAACCGCGGCGGCCTCCACATCGGAGAGGCCGCCCGCGGCGGCGCGGCATTGGCGCAACCGCCGCCGCTGCTGCTCGAGCCGAAGTCAGAGTCCTCGGAGGAGGACCCCGACCTCGCGCCGCTCTGCTCATCTCGGCGGCGGAGGAGGAAGCGAAATGGCCGGAGCTCCAAGAGGCCATTCGCACCTCCGCGATGGAGGAAGAGGCCCGTCAGGCGGTGGAGGAAGCCGAGGCCTGGGAGTTGTACGCCCAGGCCCGCCAGGCGCGACGGGAGGAGGAGGAAGCGGTGCGGCGGCAGGTGGCCAGGCGCCGCGCGGAGGAGGAGTGCCGCGAGGAGCAGATGCGGCAGGACGCCAGACGCCGCGCGGAGGAGGAGCGGCGCCAAAAGGCCAGGCGCCGCACCTGGCAGGAGAGGGAGCAACGCCTCAGGGAGGAGGCGCAGCTCCGTGCTGCCGCGCCGCCGCTTCCTCGGGTTGCTCCGGACCCCCATTCCGCATGGGAGGAGGCCCTGTGGTCTCCATGACCAGAGTCCCCGGCGCGGTCGAGCCACAACAGTGCCTCGCCGCCCGGGGACGTCGTCGACGCCGACGCCCACAGGGACTAGGCGGCGCACCGGCGGCCACCGCGCCGTCGACCAAACCCTAGCTTAGGGTTTTTATTTTGTTTTAAATTTTAAAGCCCATATAGAGGGCTTCTTTTGTTAGTTTATTTGCCCAAAATAGGGCTATGTACAAATGTGCCCAAAATAGGGCATATTCTTAATGAATTTTAGTTTGAATTAACGTTTTAAATTTTGTTTTTGTTTTTTTTTTCGAATTTGTGTTGCATTCGCGCGTTGGGCGCAGCGTGCGATCCAAACGGACACGCGGACGCGGAACGCTGTCCAGGTGTCCGCGCGATCACCTAAATGACCCAAAACAAACGGCCCAGCGCGTCCGTTTGGAATCGCATGGTTGGAGATGCCCTAAAGAAGCACTTCCTCTGGCTGCACGCTCTCGTCCCACTCAGCTGGACTAAGCAAGTGATAATTAAAGCCATTGCTCATGCATACACGGTAGTGGACCACCACACGTGAGAAAGACAAGAGCGACCCACTCAGCCTCCCTCGAGGTAATGGCGCGCTTCACCGCGGCCCATCGTTGAGCGGACACCAATGTGGAGATGCAGCATGTGTACATGCCACCAACAAGATTAAAATAGGTGAATGAGTAGGGATGGTGGTGCATCTGAGTAAGTTTTCTCAAATGGAGAACTACCTTTTTTATTTTTGCCATGGTTGTATGTTGACTAATGTTACATAATTACTTCATTATTTGGCTGCACTTCCTCATGTTGCTAATTATATGTTGTTCTCACTGGTTCGCCAAGTTACACAGAGACTAAAAATGAAGTGTGATATCTGTGATAATTAAAGCTTAGATGTGACATCTGGATCTCACTGTTTTAACCCTGTCAAAGTTGAGCTTTTGCCTTGCTAGTTATGGATTGTGTAACCACTTTTACATTTTCTACTCATACAGGAACCTTGTCTTGTTTTGAGGACGCGCAAAGATTTGAGTCTGTCTTCAAAATGACAAGAAAAACATTTGACTACATCTGCAGCTTGGTGAAAGTGTCGTCATTGGAAGATATGAACAGCTACACATTTATTGATGGGAGGGTACTGTGTTTAGAAGATCGAGTGGCAGTTGCTCTGATAAGGTTGTGCTCCAGTGAGTCATCAAAGACCTTAGGATCCTCTGTTGGTGTGAGCGCGTCAACCGTCTTGTTGGTAGCTGAGAAGTTCGTACATGCTGTGCTGAAGCGAGCAGCGCACCACTTGAGTTGGCCAGACTCCAGTAAAATGGATAAGATAAAATCCACATTTGGCAAGACCCACAATCTGCATAACTGCTGCGGTGTTATATGTACAACTCACATCCCATTTGGACCAAACTGCTACCATGCTGGGGTGAATGGCCGGATTCTGATGCAAGCTGTGATTGATCCAAAGATGAGGATCATGGACCTTTCGTTGAATTCGACGGATAGCATTACCCAGTTAAGCATTTTTCAGGAATCAACAATCTTCAAGAAGTGCGAGAAGGGTAGTTGGCTGAATGGTAGCAAGATGAAGGTAGCATCAGATGGATCAGAGGTCGGGGAATACTTAATTGGTGATGCAGGATACCCTCTTCTCCCCTGGCTACTCACACCATACCAGGAAGAAAACCTCTCAGACTCCAAGGCGGAGTTCAACAAAAGACACTCTGCAGCCACAACCTGCGCGCGGAAGGCGCTGGCGATGCTCCAAGAAAAATGGAAGTGCCTGCAGGAAGACGTGTGGTGGCCGGAGAATCTGCAAACTAGATTTAATATGATCTTTGCGTGCAGCAAGTTGCATAACATAGTCATAGATATGGAGGATGATGCAGGGATGCCGAGCGCTAAGGATCGGAATTACCATCAGCAAGTGCGCCTGGTAGCAAATGAGGACGCTGTCAGGTCGAGGGATATGCTGTCTCAGTACTTCTCGGCTAGCAAGTCATCAAAATCAGGAGGTGAATTAACATGACTTTCTCTGCATCTTAGTTTGTTCATTTGGTTGCTCTGTTCACTAATTTCTCATATTTATTTCCTCTTGTTTATTGCATCATTTATCTGTTTAGTAAGCCCAGTGGATGCAGAGGAGGACCATGAAGTAGCTGCATCAGGCGCAGGGGATGAAGACAACGAACAAGAAGCGCAGACAGGAACAGCAGATGAAGCAGACAATGATATCCAGGAGATCATTGTTTAAAGACACTTTTTGCTGCCACATCCCTCAGCTTCATTCTAGGTACTACTGCTAGCGCTATGCTTCAAGTCTTATTATTCTCTCCATCCAGCTATATCAGTATCTCACAGTTCGCTTCTTCTTGGTTTGTTCTTTTGATACGGCACGAATGCCAGTGAGAGACTTAACTTGATAACTCCCTTGGTTTAACTGATGGTTATGTATTTCTTCTCTATCTTGGCCATTGCTTTAACTGAGGGTTTCATTAAATAGCATGTGTGATTTGGAAAATAAAGTTAGCAGCCATAGCATGCATGAAACTGCAAAATCATGACATGTTAAACCGTGGTTCATGGTCGTATATCTGATACAATTAAAATCTTACTTTGATCAGGTGAGAGGGAAGCCTACATCCTACTGGTTGGAGCTTTTGAATGCATGAGTCCAGAGCAGCGCACCCACTGGAGCCAGAGACTAATTAAATCCTGCAAGCTCAAGTTCAAATTTTATTGATTTTGGTCGTCTATTTGGTGGAGACAAGTGTCATGTAATCTGTACTTTATTTATGACTTTTCTATGTGCTGAAAAAAAAGACAATGTAGTGTAGATGCGGGAAGACTATTTGATATTTCTATTCATCAGTTGATACAAACTGAAGAGTTTGCAAACATATTAGCAAGGAATCATGTATGCGTATGATAGGTGTATGTTTGGGCCAGCAACCTCGTTCAATGCAAAATAGCAAGATAGATTCACTTGTCTACTATGGTAGCTCAAACTTCTTGAGTCAATTCTTCCTAAGATCAGCAGTAGTTGGCTTGTTGGTTGGTTGGTTGGAGACAGGAGGAGAATGTACACCTGTTGCTTGCTTTGACTTCAAAATATCAGAACTGCCGGCCAATTTTTTTTTTTTTTTTAACAGGGGTAGGGCCTGGAGGCCCTAGAAGCTTCATTTATAGCGGTGGGACAGAATTACATCAAGCAACAGACGAAAAACCGAAATTACAACATAGTCCTTGCTTTTTGCTAAGAGGACCTCAAAGAGAAAAGCAGAACGCAATCCGGTCCTCCACCGACGGTGCTTAACCTCGATGTCGCTGCCGTCGACCATGCCGCCGGGGACTACACCACTTGAGGCAAGGTCGTCGATGAACGCAGCGGTGAGGTTGATGAAGATCCTCCAAACTGGCTCACTGGCCTGGAGGAAGAAGAGCCACAGGAGCTGTGAGCTCCGCGGTGCGAAGGGGCCCCTTTGGCCAGTTGGAGCAGCGGCGCCATGAAGCCGTTGCTTAGATCCTTCGCCGGAAGAAGCTTCAACGATCCCCGGAGCTCGAGATCTAGCCGTCGCCGAGCTCTGGCCTCCACCATGGCGGCCAGATCCGGCAAGAACGGATCGAAATCGAGCACCACCGAGCTTATTGGTTGGAGGTGTAGAAGAGATCTCCTCCGCTGCTATTCCCTCCGACCACTGGAGCAGCACAAAGAGGAGAAAATCCGCCACTGGCCAGCCCGAGCTGCTTGCTAGCTCCGACCACCAGATCCTCCCGATACACGGCATGACGCCAGACCGGCAACCAGCCAAACGACGAAAACCTAGACTACTATATACAGAAGGCCGGTCTCCTCTCCTCCAACGCCTCCGGCCGGCAGAGCCGTCGGAGGGAAAAGGGAGAGGAGGCCGGCCAATTCCTAATAGGGTTCACAACAGGTTGCCACATCACATCATTCACACTGATTTCCTGACTTCTGCTACAACTAGGAACAAGTCAAGCCAAAAAAAGCCTTAATCAAACGGATATCTCACGAACGCCCAGTTTAGTCACCATTTTAGAAAAAATATCATCATGTTGTTATTGTGGTCGAATGGATTATGCACACTGGATTCATTTCTGGCCAATGCTGTAGTTGAATTTATATACATAGCACAAACAAATGAAATGCTAACAATTACCAACACAAAATTGTTGAATTGCATAGTCTCTTCTGGTATCTTAGCAGCTCCACATCATGATATACTATTATCCAACCAAATGCAAAACAAATCGCAGAACATGGAAGAATTATTGCCTCTGCTATTTCTAGATCTTCACAATATACAATTACAAGACATCTCTGATTTCCTTTTTTGCTAGTCTACACACACCGTGGTCCAACACAACCTCAGAGAAAAATTAATTTAATTAGACCATGTACAGGAAGAATGTCATCATCATCATCAGCTCCGAGAGCCGGCCGGGGATCACCGTGCCTTCGTGGCATGGCCATTGGTGGCCCTCGAAGCGCGGCGCCCATCGCTGCCTCCGTGTGGCGACGACCGCTGGTGCACCGCAGAGTGACCGTGGGTGCGGCCCCGTGACGACATCCCACTCCCTCCTCTTGCCTCCCTTGTTCGGCTCTTCATCGCCTCGATCTGCTCGAGCGTCTCGAGGACCTCCTTCATCGAGGGCCTGCTCCTGGGCTCGCCGGCAAGGCAGTTCAACGTCAGCTGTGCCGACTGGAGGGCTTGTTTGGAGTTGTACTGGCCCTCAAACCGGGGGTCCATGAGACGCGCCAGCTTTCTCCGGTCAGCCAAGTAGGGCTTCGCCCAGTCAACGAGACTGAGCTGTCCGTTGGGGCGATTGGGGTCCAACGCTCGCTGGCCGGACAGCATCTCCAGCATCACAACTCCGAAACCATATACATCGCTCTTGACATATAAATGACCTGGACATTGTTCAGAGCATGCAGTTAGAACAGCCATCAACATCTAAGAAACCAACTACACATAGCAACTTCCAAACTCAAAATTCTACAAGGATGAATGGAGCTATGGGATGAAAAGCTAACTTGAAATAGAAAATCATTGGTACGAGTAAGTGCAATTTTATGTGCATTAATTTTTCTCTTTTTGTGGAAGGTGACAGGCTGACTGTACAGGAGTGCAAATGCAAAAAAATGTACTGTTAAAGTGCTAAGACATGGCATATTCATCATGAAAGAACTATCCAGCAGAGAGAAGCAATTGCCGTGAATGATTGACAAGCCTACTTAATGTAGAACTCTAAATTTGGAAGAAAAAATGTGAGAATTCATTTTCCATATGGGGCACTAACCTATTTGGCATGTGTTTCAGTTCAGTTGGTACTATAACAGGTATATATCCATTGCAGACAGCATTATCAGATCATATATTGATCTATATCTGTTACCTCAAAAAAAAGATCATATATATCTATGTATGACATTCATGAGGACACATACCGGTGGCTACATATTCAGGAGCTGCGTATCCATAGGTGCCCATGACCCTCGTCGTGATATGCGAGTTGCTACCAGTTGGTCCAAGCTTGGCAAGACCAAAATCAGAGAGCTTCGCGTTGTAATTCTGCCAAAGGAATGCAGTCAGCATTTGAAGTCAACAAATAGATAACAGATAGGTAAATTGTATATTAGAAAGCTTACTGCATCTAGAAGAATATTAGAAGCCTTGAAATCACGGTAGATAACTTGCTTCTCAGATGCATGCAAGAATGCAAGTCCTCGAGCTGCGCCAATGGCTATCTTCAACCTCAGCTCCCATGATAATGGAGCACATCCTCCTAAGGAAATGCAATACATTCCAATATCAGTATTATTAAGTCAATAAGCTTCGGAAAAGAAAAAAAAAGTCAATTGGCTGCTCATGAACCTATTTCGTAAGTAAAATACAAAGAAAAAATATGAAAAAAAATTATCAGCAGTAATAGCTCACTTCGGAAAAGATGGTTTTCCAAGCTCCCTTTGGCCATGAACTCGTACACTAGTAATAGTTCCTTGTCCTCCCAGCAGTACCCCAATAGCTTGACAAGGTTCGGGTGCGAGAGCCTTCCCAAAAAGTTTATTTCTGACTGCAAGTCGGTAACCAGAAATGATCATTAGATACAGCACCTGTAGCAACCTTTAGAAGTGATGATTCTGGAAGACAACACTAGGAGCTTTAAGTCGCATCTGCCAGCCTAGTGGTAACATTTGTAAGTAGCAGAGTTGACCAAACAAAGAGAAGCAACTACATTGTGATAAACATGCGGATTATTGGGTATTTCCTGTCAGCAGGTGTGAACAGCTCATCATAGCCCCTCCCAACAATATGTTTCTGGTCAGCACTTGGAAAAATGACACTAACAAGTCACCAAAAGTTAAACAAAGCACAAAGATCCATAACTCCAAGAGCATATAATGACCAGGAAAATATTCAAAATTGTAGTGATCTTTTAAAAACCTTGCCAGTGATCGCTAATGGTGTGTGGACAGAAGGCGGGCTGTGTCATCAGCAAACAATACAAAACTAAACTCCTAGCAGTTGTTGCGCTTGGGCTGATCCAATTACCATCAGCAGCAAGCAAAGCTAAGTCAAACCCCCAAGCTTGCCAAGATTCCCATGCTCATACTCATCAAGTTGGAAACTCGCAATCTCAAATTCCAAAAAACAAAACAAAACAAGGAAGGCGAAGAAGGACCAGACTTTACCTGCCATTCCTCATATCCCTGCAAGCTCTCGGAGTTGAGCTTCTTGACAGCAACCACCATGCCAGTGCCACTCTTGGCCGGGTTCATCGTCTTCTCGTCCACCCACCCCTTGTACACCCTCCCGAACCCACCCTCCCCAAGCACACTGTCCGGCCTGAAGTTCTTGGTAGCCGTCCGGAGCTCAAGGAACGTGAACGTCCGGAGGTTCGGCGCCTCCAGGATCTGGCCCTCAAGGAACCCGCCCTCGTCGAACCCGCCGTTCGTGCCGACGCTGCCGGTAGAGGAGGCCATGAAGCCGCTGCTCCCGGTGGACAGCTTCCCCGTGGTGCTGTTGCTGGTTGTTACGCTGCCGCTCGTCTTGAAGGTTGTCGTCCCTGTTGTACGGTTCGCACACGTTGTTAGCATACTGAATTTGTTTCAGTCGCAAGAATAAACATACTGAATTTGATTGTCTGAGAGTTCAACTGAAGTTGGGGACGATATTTTCTCCCCATCATAGGAAACATTTAGGATTGCTTCCGTGGCATATGGTAGCTGCAGCAGCCTATATGATCCATGGAATGGGGGGAAACTAACCATTTTTTCCCTGACAGATTATTTCTAAACTGAAGTTTCATAGATACTAGCAAAGGACGCATTAATCATGGAAAATGGAAAAGTACGGCTCTGTGATATTATGATACTAATTCAGTTAATTCGTTTCCCCTCATCTCTCCCTACTGCCACAACGAAGAACGGAGGAATCTGAAACTAGTAAACCAAACAGCTTGCCCTGGTTCCTTCACACCACCCCTAACCAATTCAGCAAGACAGACAGACTGACCGACACAGGAAAAAACAACACAAACTTTTTAAGCTAGGGGAACTAACTCAGACTGAAAATCAACTAAACTAAAACAGACTCTTCGCCTAGACAACCATGGTGTTCCTCCCTGGCTTTCTGCACCGCAACGAATATCGGAGCAGGAACCAAGAAAACCATCCGCCTAGCCGCCGAGGACAGGGCGGAGCTGTGCCAGGATCCAGGGATCGGAAAGGCACAAGAAAAGTTACAGGAGAATGAACCTGAAACGCAAACTCGGGTTCTTGGAAGAAGACCAGATGTGAGCCTCACCTGGGCTAGAGGGCCTGTAATCCGCCGCCACATGAGCCCGCCCCGCGCCGCCGCAGATGTTCCCCATCTTCCTCTCCTCCCCCTCTCTTGCTCCGAGTCAAGGAGGAACCGGGGAGGAGAAGAGAAGCCGCGGAGGAGACAAGGGGAAGAGGAGGAGGGGAAGAAGAAGACGAGTAGAGAGGAGGGGAGGGGAAGTCAAGGGGGAGGCTTGATAAGTAGGCAGAGACTGGAGTGCTGCCAACTGAAGAAAGTCTCCGGTTTGGCTTTGTTTGTGTCTCCATGTGATGTGGCCCGCCTGCCCCGGACTGCACTTCAACTTCGAGTTTCCTTTTCCTTGAAACTCAAACTGTGTGTGCTACTTTTACAAATTTTTTTCTTTCAAGTGTGCTACTTTCCGTTTCATTATAGTAGTATTGTTACCCAAAAAAGTATTCATCTCTGTTTTGTACCTGTTTAGTTGAGTGGACGTCTTCAAGGTGTAGGTGCAGGACAGTGCTTCGGTGACTTTGCCACCTCCGAAAGTCACTGACTTTGAGTCACTTACAAGTGGGGTCAAGTGGGACCTAAATAATGAAGGGGCCACATGTCATTCGCTCAAAGTCAGGGCAAAGTCACCCTGACAAAGTCACCGAAGCTCAATCCGTAGGTGCATATAGATATGGGTAAATGATGCTGTGCACTGGCTCTGTTCTGAAACAGATCACATGGCGTGTTAAAATGTGTTGTCACTTTCCAATTTCCCCCATATCTTTGAGTGCTAATTAATGCCATGAAAATTTCTACTGAGTGTTTTTTTTTTTGCGAATAGAACTCTAGCATTAAGAGAAACATCGAACGGTATAAATCACCTCAAGAAAAACAAAAATTACAACGAAATCCTTAAGATGCCCTTCGTCTTCAACCTCTAAAATGTGTCGACAGCCGCTCCTCCCTGAGATGGCCTAACGTTGTTGGTTGCGGACGGGAAGTCGCCAAATGGGCCAACAAGACCACATCCATCCCGGATGCGAAGAAGAAGGACTAACCGCCAAATAAGCTCCATGAAGATCCGGAGATCCCCCCACCCCCCACCCCCACAGCCAGAAGAAAACCTCGAGAACCACACCACTCCTACAAACTTCTTGATGCCACGGTCGAGATGGGGCTGAAGCCCAGGAGACTTTATTGGAGAAGACGTCGCCGCCGCCACCTGAGCGTCGTCCCACCAAACTAAAACCCTAGAAACAATGGGAGCGGACCTCTCCCGCTTACGGGAGCCGAGATCCACCCCGCCTCCATGGCCTGAAGGCCACAGAAGCAAGAGCGAACGACGGGTGATGAGAGGCGGCTGGGAGCCCTAGTCACCTTGAAATCTCCTCAAGTCGTGTCGTACCCGTTGACGGTGTTGAGTGTCTCTTTAATTCGCAAGATTCTGAAACACGGAAGTGGTAGAATTAGAGTGGCATACTTTCTTCAATTTTACACCATAGATAAACAAAGATATTCTTCAAAGAGATCTAGGTAAACTTCGTAGGAATTTGAATTGTACAAGCCAAATGACCAACGTAGGAAATTTGCCTAAGGATCCAAATCTTGTAAATATCAGAGGAAGTTCCACTGAATCAAAGGAGCCCTAGTTCAGGGATTATCTAAGGAAATAAGACTAGTTCAGACGGGGACTGTGCTTATAAGAATACTTAGTTTAATATCCTTGGGTAAACGTGGCATCAAGAAACAAGAGTTTGTACAAAAGGACTGCCGTATTACAAATTGTGTTTGACCTGGGTTTTGTTGGGTGTGGCTAGAATTGGTCCAGGAATCACACCACATATCTGCCAGTGCTTAACCAGTTTGTTTGACCAGGCAAGCTAAGCTACCTAGGGTTTCCTCCTATTTACCAAACAACGGTTTAGTCGCTGTCCTTGCATAAAAGCAAAAAAGGGAAGTGGCATGCAGAGAATGGGAGACTAGCTAGAGGCACGCGTGAGATCTTGGGAGGTTGACAATAGTGGCACAACAGTTATTATCGATGGTGCTACTAGGTAGAACGTGTCAAAGAATTCGTGTGTTTAACTAGCTTGTTTTGCTCAAAAAAAAAAACTAACTTGTTTCGCAAAAAAAAAAAAGTTGTTGGTCCCTGTCAAGTGTCAAACTTAGCCACTGTGTTTTCTTCTGATCTTTGGTCTAGTTTTTGGACCAATCTAAAACCATGTTTATATCTTAACCAGGTAACCATGACTTAATACACCCAGGTGTGTTCACACGCATTGACGCATATACCATAGCCATAAAAGATGTTGATGTGGATTTATGCTTACATGATCAGCTACTTTTGACTTGACTAATTAAACATCTTTGTTTGGAGGACATGTCAGATTATGAGATGCCATCAGCATATCTCTCACCTCACTGGTAGAAAAATGGCCTTCCGTCCAGCCCCATTAGTCGCCAAAATATAGGAACCGCGATTAATGGGGTGGCGAACCGCGACTAAAGACCTGGGCCCAGCGCGCTCGGTGGCCAGCTGGTCGACGGGAGGGGCTTTAGTCGCGGTTGGCCAGGCCAACCGCGACTAAAGGTCCTTAGGCCTGGCCTGAAGGCCTTTAGTCGCGGTTGGCGAGGCCAACCGGGACTAAAGGCCCATCCCTATAAAAGGGCCTCAGCTCACAGCACTTAGCCATTTGGTGTCACTTCTCTTCACAAGCTTCACAAAGGGGTGTAGGTTTGCTTTTGGTTTCTCTTATGCACACAAGGTGTTTGATGAAATGCCCCAAGAGCATGAAACAAACATGATATGAAGTGTCGGAGCCACACTTGAGCTTCCTCATTTTTTTCCTCCTCGATCGCGGTTAGCAACTTGAACATTTCATATGTGTCATTGATAAAATATGCATGTGTGTAGTTCATTGTTTAATTTCTATTGTTTATAGCTAGTTAGTTTAACAAATGCATGATGGTTAATTATATATTTTATATTATAATAATGCAGATGAATCGGCAATGGATGTACGGTAACCGATTCTCCGGCGAGTTCACTACGGGTTTGAAAGATTTCCTCGTAGTGGCTAATGCGAACAAGCGAAGGGTTTTGTTATCTTGTCCATGTGTTGACTCGTAAGAATCGGAAGGGTTACTCTTCCTCAAGAGAAGTTCACCTGCACCTGCTTCGGCACGGTTTCATGCCAAGCTATAATTGTTGGACCAAGCATGGAGAAAGAGGGGTTATAATGGAAGAAGATGAAGAAGGGGATGATTTCATCGATGAAAACTATCTTGATCAT
>NC_061509.1:25498809-25525235 GCF_022539505.1 Lolium rigidum
ATCATCAAAAACAAAAGGTACATCTTTTTGAAGAAGATTAGTAAGAGGCTTTGAAATCTTGGAGAAGTCTTTAATAAACCTCCTATAAAACCCAGCATGACCAAGAATACTACGAATACCTTTAACATCTCTAGGATAGGGCATCTTCTCAATTGCTTCAACTTTAGCTCTATCAACTTCAATACCTCTCTCGGAAATTTTATGTCCCAATACAATTCCTTCATTAACCATGAAGTGGCATTTCTCCCAATTAAGAACAAGGTTAGTTTCTTCACATCTCTGCAAAACTTTATCAAGGTTCCGCAAGCAATTATCAAAAGAATTCCCATAAACGGAAAAATCGTCCATGAATACCTCTACAATACTCTCGCAAAAGCCATGAAAAATAGCAGACATGCATCTTTGAAAAGTAGCAGGAGCATTACATAAACCAAAAGGCATACGTCTATAAGCATAAGTTCCATAGGGACAAGTGAAAGTGGTTTTCTCTTGATCCTTTGTTTTAACAGCAATTTGTGAAAACCCAGAATAACCATCAAGAAAGCAAAAATGAGTATTTTTAGATAACCTTTCTAACATTTGATCAATAAAAGGCAAAGGGTAATGATTTTTCTTAGTAACCTTATTAACTTTCCGATAATCAATGCACATTCTATACCCTACAACTACTCTCTGAGGTACGAGCTCATCATTATCATTAGGCACAACAGTCATTCCTCCTTTCTTAGGAACACAATGCACAGGACTAACCCATCTACTATCAGCAATAGGATATATAATACCAGCTTCAAGAAGTCTTAATACCTCATTTCTTACCACATCCTTCATCTTAGGAATTAGACGACGCTGATGTTCAACAACAGGCTTCGCATCATCTTCCATATTAATGGCGTGTTGGCAAATAGAGGGAGAAATCCCCTTCAAGTCATCAAGAGTGTAGCCAATAGCACCTCTGTGCTTCTTCAGTATTTCCAATAGCCTTTCTTCTTCAAACTCAGAAAGCTTAGAACTAATAATAACAGGATATATTTTCTTATCATCAATATGAGCATATTTAAGATTATCAGGCAATGGTTTTAAATCAAAGACAGGATTTTCCTTTGGTGGTGGTGTTGTACCCAGATCTTCTACAGGTAAATCATGCTTAAGAATAGGTTGACGAAGGAAAATTTCATCAAGCTCACTTCTTTCTTCCCTAAAAACTTCACTCTCACTATTCTCCAAATGTTGCTGCAAAGGATTATTAGGAGCAAGAGCAATAGATGCACACTGTTCAACTCTAAAATCATTATTAAGCGAATCAGATTTATAAGGAGTTTTGGCAAACTTAGAGAAGTTAAACTCATAAGATTCACCGGCAAATTTAGTCAAATTTTTCTCTTTCTTGCAATCTATAACAGCTCCACAAGTATTTAGAAAAGGTCTACCAAAAATGATAGGACAATATTTACTAGCAGCAGAACCAAGTACCAAAAAGTCAGCAGGATATTTAATCTTACCACACAGAACTTCCACATCTCGAACAATACCAATTGGAGAGATAGTTTCTCTATTAGCCAGCCGAATAACCACATCAATATCTTCAAGTTCACAAGAACCAATTTCGTGCATAATCTCCGTGTAAAGCTCATAAGGAATAGCACTAATACTTGCACCAATATCACATAAACCATAATAACAATGATCACCAATTCTAACGGATAGCATAGGAACACTAACTTTCTTGGACTTATTAGGATGTGAAACAATATTAGAAGCATCTTCACAGAAAATAATATGACTATCTTCCACATTTTCAGTCACAAGATCTTTAACTATTGCAACAGCAGGTTCAACCTTTATTTGTTCTTCAGGTTCTATAGGTTTCTTTTCACTTTTATTAACCGCACTATTTATAACAGAGTACTCCTTCATTTTAGCAGGGAAAGGAGTTTTTTCAATATAAGCTTCAGGAATAACATGATCAACAGTTTCAACTACAACACATTTATTTATAGATGAATCAATTTTATCTTTATACGGTTCATGATACTTATCAAAGTTCTTCTTAGGCAATTCATAATGAGAGGCAAAAGCTTTATAAAGATTTGCAAGCAACTTGAGAATCAAGACCATAAGTAGCACTCATATTACGAAATTTATCAGTATCCATAAAAGCTTCAATGCATTTATAATCATAATTTATACCGATTCTCTATCTTTGTCGTTCTCCCATCCTTCGAGATTTTCCCTGGATCCGATTAAGAAGGTCCCTTTTAAACTCTTCTTTGTTGCGTGTAAATGATCCAGAACAAGAAGTATCCAGCAAGGTCTTGTCTTGAAAAGAAAGTCTTGCATAGAAATTATCAATAATAATATTACCAGGGCGCTCATGAATGGGGCATTTGAGCATCAAGGACTTCAATCTCCCCCATGCTTGGGCAATACTCTCTCCTTCATGAGGCCAAAAATTATATATGTGGTTCCGATCTTTGTGAATCTCACTTGGAGGATAGAACTTAGAATAAAACCGGGGCACAATATCATTCCATTCAAGAGAATCCCCATTATCCAATAATTTATACCAATGCGCCGCTTTACCAGACAGCGATATAGAGAATAGTTTCTTCCTCACTTCATCCATAGCAATACCTGCACACTTGAATAAACCGCATAATTCATGTAAGAATAGTAAATGATCTCCAGGGTGGACAGTTCCATCCCCTGTATAACGGTTATCCACAACACGTTCAATAATTTTCATAGGTATTTTATATGGTATTTCTTCCTCACCTGGCGCCTCATCCACTACCTTTGCAGTAGTAGTAGATTTCCCAAATAAAAATTCAAGAGAAGATCTCTCCATAATGAATTATAGCAGCAGGCAGAAATAAAATGAGCACAAACAGTAGAAGTTTCCCTTACCAATTCCACTTACCAATAGCGCTTCACTCCCCGACAACGGCGCCAGAAAATAGTCTTGGTGACCCGCAAGTATAGGGGGTGTATCGTAGTATCTTCGATAAGTAAGAATGTCGATCCCAACGAGGAGCAGAAGGTGTTGACAAGCAGTTTCGATGAAGGATTCACCGTAAATGCTCACGAGACAAGTATTCGTGGGGTTTTGATGTAACAGATGAATAAAGTACGAGTAAGTAAAGTGCGAGAGTAATAATTGCAGCGAGTGGCCCAATCCTTTTTAGCACAAAGGACAAGCCGGTTTGTTTACTTATAATGACCAAACGTTCTCGAGGACACACGGGATTTTAGTCTAGTGCTTTCGCTACATACGGCTAATTAATCTTCATTGTTTTGATAAGTGTTGTGTGGGTGAACCTATGCTAATGTACCGCCCTTCCTAGGACTAATACATACTTGTCATTATACCCCTTGCAAGCATCCGCAACTACAAGAAAGTAATTAAGATAAATCTAACCACAGCCTTAAACTCTGAGATCCTGCTATCCCTCCTGCATCGATATACCAACGGGGGTTCAGGTTTCTGTCACTCCGGCAACCCCGCAATTGGCAAACGAATACAAGATGCATTCCCATAGGCCCATAAAGGTGAAGTGTCGTGTAGTCGACGTTCACACGACACCACTAGAAGAATAACACCACAACTTAAATATCATAACATTGAATATTACTCAACCATACTTCACTACTAGCATTTAGACTTCACCCATGTCCTCAAGAACTAAACGAACTACTCACGAGACATCATATGGAACATGATCAGAGGTGATATGATAATGAATAACAATCTGAACATAAACCTTGGTTCAACGGTTTCACTCAATAGCATCAATAACTAGTAGAAATCAACACCGGGAGAGTTTCCCTATCAAACAATCAAGATCCAACCCGAATTGTTACAGCGGTGACGATGTGCAGCGGTGGAGACGGCGGTGATGATGATGAGGATGATGATGATGGTGATGGAGATGATGTCCAGCTCGATGGCGGTGACGATGACGTCGATTTCCCCCTCCGGGAGGGAATTTCCCCGGCGGATCTCAGCCTGCCGGAGAGCTCTTTTCTCTCTGGTGTTCTCCGCCCCGCAGAGGCGGCTGTGACTCTTTGCGACTTACTTCCTGGAGCTTAGGTTTTCGGGACGAAGAAATACGCGAAGGAGAGGAGGCCAGAGGGGGCTGTGGGCCCCCTCCCCACATGGCAGCGCGGCCAGGGCAGGGCCCGCGCCGGCCTATGAGGGGGGCCCATGGTGGCCCTCCTCGGCTCCTCCTTCTAGCTCTCGTCATCTTCTGGCAAAATAGGATTTTTCATATAAAATTCATCAATTGTTGATCTTCCGAAATATTGCATTCTCACGGCGCTTTTTCCAGCAGAATCCTGACTCCGGTACGCGATCCTCCAATAATCATGAAACATGCAAAATAGATGAAATAACATAAGTATCATCTCCAAATATGAAATATATCAATGAATAACAGCAAATTATGATATAAAATAGTGATGCAAATTGGACGTATCATCCACCACTGGCCGCCGGTGATGCACATGGTTGCCACATCGGCACCATGTGGCAGCCAGCGTGGCTTAGCCCCACCAGTCAGTGACTGTGTGGGTAGAGTCACCGGGTGCACTTAGTTATTTTTGTTTTAATTCAAATTCCAGAAATTACTGAAACTTTGCAAATACATAAAAAATTCATAAAAACTCAAAAAAATAAATATAAGATATCAAAATTCTTATAAAGATAATCTCTATCTAATAAAAATATAAAATGAAAATTTTATTTTTAATAAAAAATCAATAATTTAATACTTGTTATTTAAGCCTTTAATTTTAATTCTAAATTCAATTAAAATTCAATAATTACGAAAAGAGTATAAAATAAATAAAAACCAGTAAAGTAAATAAAGAAAACATTAAAACTAATTTTCTTTATCTAGAATTATTAAATCTTTATTATTGGAATTTAAACCCTGATTAATAATTACCCTAATTATTAATTATTTAAAAATGATAAATGCCAAATTCAATATTATTTTTAGAAGTTATTAATAACTCCAAATTCAAAATGAAGTTATTAATCATAGAACTACATGGTAAATAGTAAACCCTAGTTCCATATGGTAGAAAACTAGGAACTCATCATTTCATGTGTAATCCTAAAACCCTAATGCCATTTAGACCCTAGTTCCATTAGTACATGTGAACCCTAAATTTTCCTAAACCTAAAACCCTAGGTTAGAACATGTGATCATGGTACCTACTTCCAAATCATAGAACCATAGTAGCAACTAAATACTTGTCTTGGACACATAAAATGTAGAAGACCTATCACTAATATATGGGTATCCCATGTGTTCATCCTCATCAGACCTAACTAATCAAGTGGGGTCAACCAAGTGAAAACCCTAGATCCTATTACCAAAGCCATCATCCTTATTGATACCTAATTAGCATCACACCATTGTGATGAACCTTAATAGCAACCATACCTACTATTTTACATTACAGAACCGTGTTCCACTAAACCCTACTAGTGTTGGATACTTATCAACAATCCTATTTAGGAGCCAATTAAACCTTACTTAATAGAACCAATAGTAAAACCTAGACCACCTCAACCATAATTGATATACTTCTTATTACTTAAGAAGTATGTTCTTCGAAAGTTATTCTTTTGAAGAAAATAAGGAATCATCATCAACCCTGCTTATAAGGACCTATAAACCCTAGCCAGCTATCATTAGCAAGATAAACCAACCTTGACAACAACCATGTATAATGAATTGCTTAGGATGCCTAGGCTTATCTTAACCTTACAAGCCCTAGGTGTTGATGAATCCAACTTTGTTGGGATCCATCTAATATCTATTCCAGCAACTACATGAAGCCCTAGTCAACCATAGAAAACCACCAACCTAATTATCATACTTGTTCTTTATTAAAGAACATGTTCTTCAAAAGTTATTCCTTTGAATTATATATTAAGTAATCATCAACCATGCATTATAGGACTTAAAATTGACAACTGCTCTTTACTTATTATACAACTACCATTCATTGGTGTGCATGATTGTTACTATGCATATTACCACTTGCTTATAATTCTAATACAACAAGACCCTAATCAGAACCTTGTTTGTGAATCACTCTAAAAGTGCAACACACCCGGAACTGATCATTACCACTCACTAATCCTAAATCATCGGGGTTAGGTCACGCTTAGAGCGATTGCATCTCATACTTATGCATCATTGAATCCTTGCCAATCTTTTAAACATCGTCCTTACCGGACGATGATGCTATTTCAGAATTTGGAATTATTGCGTATCGAAGACCTTGCCTGCATAATCTTGCAGTCAAGAAAGGCAAGTTCATCACTTGCTCATGTCATTTGAGTATCTTTATCAAATTACTTGCAAAGTACTATGATTATCACTATTGCATAAAAACCAAAACCACTATTTTCATAACTATGAATATGACTATGTGGTTGGAAATGGAACCATGGATTGTGTTGATATGGTGGAGGTTCCATTGCAAGGGTTTATATCCATCTAGGATTAAACAACAAATGTCGTCTAGTGATTCTTGTATCGTAATACCCGTGTTAACCATAAGATCCGGAGTGGGATGGAGTAGTCAAAAGTGTTTCCACCTCTCGTTCATCAACGGATGCGCTTTACCGTAGTACACTTGTAATCCAAGGGGGCAAGCCGGGTGAGGCTGGGGAGTCCTAAGTCCCCACGGCATTGTCCGTAGTACACTTGTCGCCCGAAGGAGCAAGTTGGTGAGGCTGGGGAGTCCTAAGTCCCCACAGTATTGCGGTCTAGGATGGGTTGCAGCTACCGGCGAAGGAGTTTGGTTCGATCCCAGACTGTCATCGTGGTCGGGGTCCACCCGTAAGTGGGAATAATGGGACCGGCGAGGACCCAGGGTCGGGGCATGCAACAAAGGGTGGGTGTCGGAGGTAGCGGAGGAACATGATTGGCTAGACCTTATACCGGGCCTTGATGTCTACTCACGCTTCTTTTCCTGTAGACAGTGTTGGGCCTCCAAGAGCAGAGGTTTGTAGAACAGCAGCAAGTTTCCCTTAAGTGGATCACCCAAGGTTTATCGAACTCAGGGAGGAAGAGGTCAAAGATATCCCTCTCATGCAACCCTGCAACCACAAAGCAAGAAGTCTCTTGTGTCCCCAACACACCTAATAGGTGCACTAGTTCGGCGAAGAGATAGTGAAATACAGGTGGTATGAATAAGTATGAGCAGTAGCAACGGCACCATAAAAGTGCTTTGCCCAGGACTGGCGTGTGGTTGATGGTGGTAATATTGCGGACCGTAGAGATGCAGTAAAACAGTAAACAAGCAGCGATAGCAGTATTGGAAACAAGGACTAGGGATCATACTTTCACTAGTGGACACTCTCAACATTGATCACATAACAGAATAAATAGATAGATGCTAAACTCTACACCCTCTTGTTGGATGATGAACACCACTAACTGTGTAGGATTACACGAACCCTCCGGAGTTAACAAGCTCCACAATATTCAATGTTCATATTTAAATAACCTTAGAGTGCATGACAGATCAACATAACCAAACCAAGTACTAACATAGCATGCACACTGTCATCTTCACACTACGAAAGGAGGAATAGATCACATCAATACCATCATAGCAATAGTTAACTTCATAATCTACAAGAGATCACAATCATAGCCTACGCCAAGTACTACACGATGCACACACTGTCACCATTACACCGTGGAGGAGGAATAAACTACTTTAATAACATCACTAGAGTAGCACACGGATAAATTGTGATACAAAACACATTGCAATCATAAAGAGATATAAATAAGCACTTCACTATGCCATTCATAACAGTGAATAAGTATTACGTGAAATATAGCCTAAGAGACCCACACGGTGCACACACTGTCACCTTTACACACGTGGGACAAGGAGTCTCCGAGAGATCACATAAGTAAAATCCACTTGACTAGCACAATGACATCTAGATTACAAGCATCATCATATGAATCTCAATCATGTAAGGCAGCTCATGAGATTATTGTATTGAAGTACATAGGGAGAGATTAACCACATAGCTACCGGTACAGCCCTTGGCCTCGATGGAGAACTACTCCCTCCTCATGGGAGACAGCAGTGGTGATGAAGATGGCGGTGGTGTCGATGGAGGAGCCTTCCGGGGGCACTTCCCCGTCCCGGCGGCGTGCCGGAACAGAGACTCCTGTCCTCCAGATCTTGGCTTCACGATGGCGGCGGCTCTGGAAGGTTTCTCGTACCGTGGCTTTTTCGTATCGAAGATTTAGGTTAGGGACCTTTAAATAGGCGAAGAGGCGGAGTCGGAAGGTCGACGAGGCGGTGACACAATAGGGGGGCGCGGCCCACCCCCTGGCCGCGCCAGCCTACTGTCTGGTGGGCCTGTGGCCCCCCTCTGGCGGCTCTCGGGTGTTCTGGAAGCTTCGTCCAATTTTAAGACTCTGGGCGTTGATTTCGTCCAATTCCGAGAATATTTCCTTACTAGGATTTCTGAAACCAAAAACAGCAGAAAACAGGAACTGGCACTTCGGCATCTCGTCAATAGGTTAGTTCCGGAAAACGCATAAAATCATCATAATGTGTGAACTAAACATGTAGGTATTGTCATAAAACAAGCATGGAACATAAGAAATTATCGATACGTCGGAGACGTATCAGCATCCCCAAGCTTAGTTCCTACTCGTCCCGAGTAGGTAAACGATAACAAAGATAATTTCTGAAGTGACATGCTACCAACATGATCTTAATCATACTATTGTAAAGCATATGAGATGAATGCAGCGATTCAAGACAATGGTAAATACAATGGTTAAACAATTGAATCATATAGCAAAGACTTTTCATGAATAGTACTTTCAAGACAAGCATCAATAAGTCTTGCATAAGAGTTAACTCATAAAGCAATAAATTCATAGTAGAGGCATTGAAGCAACACAAAGGAAGATTAAGTTTCAGCGGTTGCTTTCAACTTGTAACATGTATATCTCATGGATAGATGTCAACATAAAGTAATATAACAAGTGCAATATGCAAGTATGTAGGAATCAATGCACAATTAACACAAGTGCTTGCTTCTAAGACAGAAAGAAGTAGGTGAACTGACTCAACATAAAAGTAGAAGAAAGGCCCTTCGAAGAGGGAAGCATCGATTGCTATATTTGTGCTAGAGCTTTTTATTTTGAAAACAAGAAACAATTTTGTCAACGGTAGTAATAAAGCATATGCATTATGTAAATTATATCCTACAAGTTGCAAGCCTCATGCATAGTATACCAATAGTGCCCGCACCTTGTCCTAATTAGCTCGGATTACCTGGATTATCACCGCAATACAAATGTTTTAACCAAGTATCACAAAGGGGTACCTCTATGCCGCTTCGTACAAAGGTCTAAGGAGAAAGCTCGCATTGGATTTCTCGCTTTTGATTATTCTCAACTTAGACATCCATACCGGGACAACATAGACAACGAGATAATGGACTCCTCTTTAATGCATAAGCATTTAGCAACAATTAATGTTCTCATAAGAGATTGAGGATATTTGTCCAAAACTGAAACTTCCACCATGAATCATGGCTTTAGTTAGCGGCCCAATGTTCTTCTCTAACAGTATGCATGCTCTAACCATTCAACTAGTGGTAAATCGCCCTTACTTCAGACAAGACGGACATGCATAGCAACTCACATGATATTCAACAAAGTGTTGATGGCGTCCCCGTAAACATGGTTATCGCACAACAAGCAACTTAATAAGAGATAAAGTGCATAAGTACATATTCAATACCACAATAGTTTTTAGGCTATTTGTCCCATGAGCTATATATTGCAAAGATGAAGGATAGAAATTTTAAAGGTAGCACTCAAGCAATTTACTTTGGAATGGCGGAGAAATACCATGTAGTAGGTAGGTATGGTGGACACAAATGGCATAGTGGTTGGCTCAAGGATTTGGATGCACGAGAAGTATTTCCTCTCAGTACAAGGCTTAGGCTAGTAAGGTTATTTGAAGCAAATACAAGTATGAACTAGTACATCAAAACTCACATAAGAACATATTGCAAGCATTATAAGACTATACATTGTCTTCCTTGTTGTTCAAACACCTTTACCACAAAATATCTAGACTCTAGAGAGACCACTCATGCAAACCAAATTTTAACAAGCTCTATGTATTTCTTCACTAATAGGTGCAAAGTATATGATGCAAGAGCTTAATCATGAGCACAACAATTGCCAAGTATCAAGTTATTCAAGACATCATACCAATTACTACATGTAGCCTTTCCCGTTTCCAACCATATAACAATTAACGAAGCAGTTTCAACCTTCGCCATGAACATTAAAAGCTAAGAACACATGTGTTCATACGAACCAGCGGAGCGTGTCTCTCTCCCACACAATCATTTATTCAAACAAAAACAAAAACAAATAGACGCTCCAAGTAAAGTACATAAGATGTGACCGAATAAAAATATAGTTTCAAGGGAGGAACCTGATAATTTGTCGATGAAGAAGGGGATGCCTTGGGCATCCCCAAGCTTAAATGCTTGAGTCTTCCTGAAATATGCAGGGATGAACCACGGGGGCATCCCCAAGCTTAGAGCTTTCACTCTCCTTGATCACATTGTATCATCCTCCTCTCTTGACCCTTGAAAACTTCCTCCACACCAAACTCGAAACAAACTCAGTAGAGGGTTAGTGCATAATCAAAATTCACATGTTCAGAGGTGACACAATCATTCTTAACACTTCTGGACATTGCCCAAAGCTACTGGAAGTTAATGGAACAAAGAAATCCATCCCACATAGCAAAAGAGGCAATGCGAAATAAAAGGCGAGAATCTGTCAAAACAGTAACGGTTCGTAAAGACGAATTTTAAAGAGGCACCAGACTTGCTCAAATGAAAATGCTCAAATTGAATGAAAGTTGCGTACGTATCTGAGGATCACTCACAAAAATTGGCAGATTTTTCTGAGTTACCTACAGAGAATTCTGCCCAAATTCGTGATAGCAAGAAATTTGTTTCTGCGCAGTAATCCAAATCTAGTATGAACCTTACTATCAAAGACTTTACTTGGCACAACAATGCAATAAAAATAAGATAAGGAGAGGTTGCTACAGTAGTAACAACTTCCAAGACACAAATATAAAACAAAGTTGCTGTAGCAAAATAAACACATGGGTTATCTCCCAAGAAGTTCTTTCTTTATAGCCATTAAGATGGGCTCAGCAGTTTTAATGATGCACTCGCAAGAAGTAAGCGTTGAAGCAAAAGAGAGCATCAAGAAGCAAATTCAAAACACATTTAAGTCTAACATGCTTCCTATGCATAGGAATCTTGTAAATAAACAAGTTCATGAAGAGCAAAGTGACAAGCATAGGAAGATAAAACAAGTGTAGCTTCAAAAACTTCAGCATATAGAGAGGCATTTTAGTAACATGAAAATTTCTACAACCATATTTTCCTCTCTCATAACAATTATCAGTAGTAACATGAACAAACTCAACAATATAACTATCACATAAAGCATTCTTATCATGAGTTTCATGCATAAAATTATTACTCTCCACATAAGCATAATCAATTTTATTAGTTGTAGTGGGAGCAAATTCAACAAAGTAGCTATCATTATTATTCTCATCATCAAATATAGGAGGCATATTGTAATCATAATCAAATTTATCCTCCATAACAGGCGGCACCAAAAGACTACTATCATTATAATCATCATAAATAGGAGGCAAAGTATCATCAAAGTAATTTTTTTCCTCAATGCTTGGGGGACTAAAAAGATCATGCTCATCAAAGCCAGCTTCCCCAAGTTTAGAATTTTCCATAGCATTAGCAACAATAGTGTTCAAAGCATTCATATTAATAACATTCCCATTAGCATGCATATAAAGTTCCATGGGTTTTTTAATTCTCTCTTCAAACACATCATGTCCTAATTCAAGATAAAGTTCATAAAGATCTCTCATATTTTTGTTGTTTTCCATTATGCCTAACTAGTGTAAACAAGAAACAAAAAGATGCAATTGCAGGATCTAAAGGAAATAGCTTCGAGTACTTACAATGGCGAAATAGCTTAGTAGCCAAGATCCGGAGTGTGAGTACCTTTTACCTTTCCTCCCCGGCAACGGCGCCAGAAAAGTGCTTGATGTCTACTCACGCTTCTTTTCCTGTAGACAGTGTTGGGCCTCCAAGAGCAGAGGTTTGTAGAACAGCAGCAAGTTTCCCTTAAGTGGATCACCAAAGGTTTATCGAACTCAGGGAGGAAGAGGTCAAAGATATCCCTCTCATGCAACCCTACAACAACAAAGCAAGAAGTCTCTTGTGTCCCCAACACACCTAATAGGTGCACTAGTTCGGCGAAGAGATGGTGAAATACAGGTGGTATGAATAAGTATGAGCAGTAGCAACGGCACCAGAAAAGTGCTTTGCCCGGGATCGGCGTGTGGTTGATGGTGGTAATATTGCGGACGAGTAGAGATGCAGTAAAACGAGAAACAAGCGGCGATAGCAGTATTGGAAACAAGGCCTAGGGATCATACTTTCACTAGTGGACACTCTCAACATTGATCACATAACAGAATAAATAGATAGATGCTAAACTCTACACCCTCTTGTTGGATGATGAACACCACTAACTGTGTAGGATTACACGAACCGTCAATGCCGGAGTTAACAAGCTCCACAATATTCAATGTTCATATTTAAATAACCTTAGAGTGCATGACAGATCAACATAACCAAACCAAGTACTAACATAGCATGCACTACTGTCACCTTCACACTACGAAAGGAGGAATAGATCACATCAATACCATCATAGCAATAGTTAACTTCATAATCTACAAGAGATCACAATCATAGCCTACGCCAAGTACTACACGATGCACACACTGTCACCATTACACCGTGGAGGAGGAATAAACTACTTTAATAACATCACTAGAGTAGCACACAGATAAATTATGATACAAAACACATTGCAATCATAAAGAGATATAAATAAGCACTTCACTATGCCATTCATAACAGTGAATAAGTATTCTATGAAATATATCCTAAGAGACCCACACGATGCACACACTGTCACCTTTACACACGTGGGACAAGGAGTCTCCGGAGATCACATAAGTAAAATCCACTTGACTAGCACAATGACATCTAGATTACAAGCATCATCATATGAATCTCAATCATGTAAGGCAGCTCATGAGATTATTGTATTGAAGTACATAGGGAGAGATTAACCACATAGCTACCGGTACAGCCCTTGGCCTCGATGGAGAACTACTCCCTCCTCATGGGAGACAGCAGCGGTGATGAAGATGGCGGTGGTGTCGATGGAGGATCCTTCCGGGGGCACTTCCCCGTCCCGGCGGCGTGCCGGAACAGAGACTCATGTCCCCCAGATCTTGGCTTCGCGATGGCGGCGGCTCTGGAAGGTTTCTCGTACCGTGGCTTTTTCATATCGAAGATTTAGGTCAGGGACCTTTAAATAGACGAAGAGGCGGAGTCGGAAGGTTGACGAGGCGGTGGCACAATGGGGGGGCGCGGCCCACCCCCTGGCCGCGCCAGCCTACTGTCTGGTAGGCCTGTGGCCCCCCTCTGGCGGCTCTCGGGTGTTCTGGAAGCTTCGTCCAATTTTAAGACTCTGGGCGTTGATTTCGTCCAATTCCGAGAATATTTCCTTACTAGGATTTCTGAAACCAAAAACAGCAGAAAACAGGAACTGGCACTTCGGCATCTCGTCAATAGGTTAGTTCCGGAAAATGCAAAAAATCATCATAAAGTGTGAACTAAACATGTAGGTATTGTCATAAAATAAGCATGGAACATAAGATATTATCGATACGTCGGAGACGTATCAGGCCTCACACCAAAGGAAGTGTGGACGGGTAACGTGCTCGGTTGGCAACAAGGTTAAGATCTCTTATGGGTAAAGCAACACACCTCTGCAGAGTGTAAAGAATCGTGACCTGTCACTCCCTGTTCCGGGATATGGAACTGCGAACGCGGCCGGAAAGGAGCTCCATGAAGTTCTAGTAAACCGGTGAAGGCTGACGGACATAGTTCTTCTGAATAAAAGCAACCTTTTGAAGAAATGGTTATGAAAACTTGCATTGGTATTAGACTTTCTGGTCTAATGTTGTAGCTAGTGCATTAAACACCTCTTTCCTATAATGAACTTGTTGAGTACGCTCGTACTCATCCCACTCTTAAATCCCCTGCTTAGATATGGAGGCATCGAAGGAGGATCTACAGTGCAACTCAAAGGCCGAGGAGTCAACAACTACTTCAAGAGACAGGACCCTGTCAGAGGAGTCAGATACCACAACCAACAAGGAGAAAACCTAGTTTAGCCATAGAAGGGAACTAGCTTCCTAAACCTAGCTCCTATTTAGCTAGAATCTATTCATAGCCCCTATAGCTAGTCAAATACTCTACAAATAGAGTTCGTGATAGAATTAGACTACGAGTCGTTCTTCTGGAGTTTAATTGCAGATTTACCTCATTGTAAAATAGGAGGCTGTGCTGATCTTATGTAACAGAGTCTGTATGTAATTCTATAGACATGCCTTGGACCCGCATATGTTTCTGTTGTACCACTCTGAGCGATATAATACTAGTGGAACGGTGTTTCATTGGTGTTATATCAGACTTGCATACTACACCATGCAGTGGTATGCCGGGTAACCACAATATGATTGAGGTTAACAATGATGGGGATGGAAATGATGATGCGTCTAATGGTGAACATAACAAAGAAGGGGGGAATGCAATGGATATGGACCCAAAAGGAAAAGATGGGGCTAACAATTCAACCAATGGTGGACAAGATGGTGCTTTCATGAGTGATGGAGTCCAAGGAATGCAATTGGCTCAAACAGAAATTAATATTGGGGCTATCAAGGTGCCTCTTAGCCCATCAGGTGATTCTTTATCTGCAAAAAAATGAGTCAAAATTTGCCTTTTTCCAATTCTGTTGCTAATATCCATTTTTGGCTAAATGACAAATCTGGTTCTGATCCCCATATTGATTGTGTCACAGGGGAATCGGCTTGGGGATTGCCCCAGGTGTTCTCGGTATCGGCGTTGGTATCTGGCAGTGCGGTGGAGAAGAGCAACTCTGAGCTGCAGCAGGTGCTGCCTGCCTCGACGCGGGGGCTGCCAGCTGATGGGCTGCAGGCGGACGAACCGGAAACGGACACGTGCGAGCGTGTGGTTCTCATCGCGGTCGAGGGAGGATCGGCTGTGGCCACTGACGCCGTTTTAGCGGATAATGGGAGGAGCCCCTCGGCGCAGACGATCTGCATGCAGGAGAGGCCTGTGAGTGGTCTATCTCCACTGCACTGCATGTCTGAGCAGACAACGAGAGGCGGATATTCTACGCTGGAGCGAAGGGTTTCGAGTGCACACACGGGTTCGCGGCCACAGACGATCTTGTCTGCCATTTCTGCGCGGGACCAGAAGGTCAGCAACAATCATTGGGCTGTTGATGACCAGTCGCAGCACCTGGACGCCCCTGTTCGCGGATCCTCTGCGCATGGTGCGCCTGTAGCTTCTGGTATGAATCAGTTTTCAACAATTCATTTCAATAGTTGTAATTTTAATGATGGTGGAAATTCGTTTTTGATGGCTGGAGATAATCTCTTTCATACAGGGACTATTGGAGACCTTAGTTCAATGGGAGATTGTGTTTTGACAAAAGAGAACAAAGGAGAAGAGTTTAACATTCATGGAGGAGATGTGAAATTAAATAACAATGAGCCGAATAGGGTGGGGATTGCCTTGCCTGTGAGGGACATTCGTAATTTATCTAATCCAATCTCAAATGAATTAAATTCCTCTTGTACTCTTCATCTTAATGATTGTGCACCCGATTATGTACCAGTTAATCCAACTGTTGAGGAGGTTATTGCTTTTGGGGGTATTCCAAAGCCCTCACCTGGAATGAGGTCCAGTTCTAGGCTGGGACATCAGAGGGATGGGGATATGCCTCAGCTAGGCAGAGCTATGAAGAGGGCACAAATGCGGGATGATCCTCCTAATACAGGTAAGTTAACATTTCCAAAGCTTTCTATTGTTAATATTCCAGACGCTGATTTTATACAAAGAGCGGGGTCTTTAGGAGTGTCCTTGGGGAATAATGAAATGGAGGTGGTAAGATCTATTAAAGGTATTAAAAGTCTTGAGGAAAAACGCATATTAACTGTTTTACAAAAAAATGTAGACGGCAATTTGAACAGGGATGAGGGGCCATCGACTCTTGTTATGTCCAAAGTATCTACTCTTTCTGAGGACTTAATTGAGGATGAGAGTATTCCATTTGATTTAGATGATCAGTTGGAACACTTAAAGCCGGTTATCAAGGAAAAAAAAACTAGGCAAAGGAAAACATATGACATGAATAATATTCGCAAGAGTACTAGGAAAAGAATTAAAAGACAATTCACATAATGCAGAATATAAAAGGCATGAATTGGAATCCAGGGGGTTTTGGAGACACTGCAAAGCATTTGTTTGTTAGAGAGGCAATTAGAGAACATAAGTTGGATTTCCTAGCCTTGTTGGAGACTGGGAGATCAAACTTCTCTATACCTTTTCTGAATCAGCTTGCAGCAGGATACAATTTTTCTTGGTTTTGCTTACCTCCTCATGGTAGGTCAGGGGGTATTCTAGTTGGAATAAATTCAGACAGCCTACAGGTGGTAAAGGTGACCACTGGGGATTTTTGTGTCAAACTCCATATCAAATGCAAAAGAGATGGCTTTGAATGGATTTTTGTGCCGGTTTATGGGGCTGCCCAAGACTTGCACAAGGGATAATTTTTAGCTGAATTAGTGCGAATATGTGAGTCTGAAACATTACCTATGTTGGTAGGTGGTGATTTCAATATTATTCCGAAAAGGGAAGAAAAGAATAATGATAATTTTAATGCTAGATGGCCTTTTGTGTTTAATGCAATTATCGAACATTTAAACTTAAGAGAAATTGCGCTCTCAGGGAGACAATATACGTGGGCAAGTCGTAGAGATGAACCTACATATGAGAAGTTAGATAGAGTTCTAGCAACAATTTCTTGGGAACAGAAATTTCCTTTAGTGACAGTTCGTGCATTAACCAGGGTAGAGTCCGATCACACACCGATTCTCATTGACTCATGGGTCAAAGCTCATCTAGGTAATATCTCAAGATTCTCTTTTGAGCTACATTGGTTGAAACAGGAGGTTTTTTTGAGATGATACAAAAAGAGTGAAATTCGGTGACAACTGGTTTTAATCCTATTGATGTCTGGTTAAATAAATTAAGGCACATTAGAAAATTTCTCAAAGGATGGGCAAAAAGTCAAAGTGGGAAATACAAAAAAGAGAAAGAGAGACTTTCGCAAATAATAGATCTTTTGAATATTAAAGCAGAAATTAATACTTTGACTCCACAAGAAAGAGAGGAGCTTAGAAAATCAAATGAAGGGTTGCGTAAGTTAAGACGGGAGGAAGAATCTAAGTGGGCTCAGCGCGCAAAAGTTAAGCACATACAGGAAGGAGGGAATAATACAAGGTATTTTCATTTGATTGCAAATGGTAAACACCGGAAAAAGAAAATATTTCAGTTAGAACAACAAGAAGGAACAATTGTGGGAGAAGATAACCTTACGGTGTATATTACTGAATTTTATAAAAAATTATTTGGGCCACCGGAACCAACAAACATTTCGTTGATTGAAGGAATGGTGCAGGACATTCCACAAATTTTAGTTAATGAAAATGCTATTCTAACAAATCCTTTTACTGAAGAGGAGGTGTTTGAGGCGATATCACAAATGGAACATAATAAAGCACCAGGCCCTGATGGTTTCCCGACGGAGTTTTATCAAAAAATTTGGGACGTAATAAAGTTGGATCTAATGGCACTTTTTAATGATTTAAGTACAGGAGAGTTGTCTCTTTTCAAACTTAATTTTGGGGTCATTACTTTATTACCCAAAAAAGAGGATGCGGTACAGATCCAACAATATAGGCCTATTTGTCTACTAAATGTGTGTTTCAAAATTTTCACTAAAGTAGGGACAAATAGAATAACGGGGATTGCTCCAAAAGTTATTAAACCCACACAAACCGCATTCATGCCAGGGAGAAATATTTTAGAAGGGGTTGTCATTTTACATGAGACGATTCATGAAGTTCATACTAAAAAATTGGATGGGGTATTATTTAAGATTGATTTTGAGAAAGCATATGATAAGGTTAAGTGGTCTTTCCCACAACAAACCTTGAGAATGAAAGGTTTTGCTACAGAATTGTGTAGCTTAATTCAGAAATTTGTACAAGGTGGGAGTGTGGGAGTTAAAGTAAATGATGACATTGGTCATTATTTTCAAACAAAAAAAGGTTTGCGGCAAGGGGATCCTTTGTCCCCAATGTTATTTAACATTGTTGTAGATATGCTTGCCATCTTGATTGAACGTGCAAAAAATGATGGTCAAATCGGAGGGTTAATTCCTCATCTTGTTGAGGGGGGCATCTCTATACTACAATATGCCGATGATACAATCCTTTTTTTGGAACATGACTTACTTAAAGCTGTGAACATGAAGCTAATTTTATGTATATTTGAAGAACTGTCGGGACTTAAAATTAATTTCCATAAAAGTGAGCTATTTTGCTTTGGAAAGGCGAAAGATGAAGAGGACGAATATAAACAGATCTTTGGGTGTGATGTTGGTTCTCTCCCCTTTCGATATTTAGGTATCCCGATCCATTACAGAAAACTCAGAAATTCTGATTGGTATCCAGTTGAAACAAGGTTTGAAAGCAAACTAGGATGCTGGAAAGGAAAGCTTTTATCTTATGGGGATAGATTGGTACTTATTAATTCAGTTTTAACCAGTTTACCTATGTTCATGTTATCCTTCTTAGAAATACCTGTCGAGGTAAGGAAAAGATTGGATTTTTATAGATCTAGGTTTTTCTGGCAATCTGATGAAAATAAGAAAAAATATAGGCTCACAAAATGGAATATTGTTTGTCGGCCTATGGATCAAGGAGGTTTAGGTATTGAAGTACTTGAACTAAAAAATAAATGCTTATTGAGTAAATGGTTGTTTAAGTTGCTTAATGAAGATGGGGTGTGGCAGGAATTATTACATTTAATAAGTACTTAAGGAATAAGACTTTATCGGCAATACAACCGAGGCCCACAGATTCTTCCTTTTGGAAGGGTTTAATGCGAGTAAAAGAGGATTTTTTTAATAGAGGTTTCTTTAAAATTGATAATGGAATGAGTACTCGTTTCTGGGAAGATGCGTGGTTGGGGAAAACCCCTCTGGCCAATCAATATCCGTCATTATATAATATTGTGCGTCACAAAGATGTAACAGTGGCTCATGTGTTAGCCCAAAACCCTTTGAATATTAGTTTCAGAAGGGCACTGCTGGGGAACAGATGGGCTGTATGGTTGCAGTTATGCCAAAAACTAATGACGGTAAATTTAAATGCTGAGAGGGATCGTTTTGTTTGGGGATTGACATCCAATGGTAATTTTACTGTAAAATCTATGTATGAAGATCTTATGAGCGATCATACCCCTTATTTGAGAAAATATTTGTGGAAGGTTAAAGTTCCTTTGAAGATTCGGATATTTATGTGGTTCCTTAGTAATAAGGTTTTGTTAACTAAAGACAATTTAGCTAAACGAAATTGGAATGGTTGTATGAAGTGTGTTTTTTGTGGTGCACAAGAAACCGTTGAACATCTATTCATTGACTATCCTTTAGCTAAACTGCTTTGGCGTACGGTTAATTTCACTTTTGATCTTCCACCTTCAACCAATATTACAAATATGTTTGGTAATTGGTTAAATGGAGCAGATAGACAATCTAAAGCGTTTATACGTGTTGGGGTTTCCGCTTTATGTTGGTCTATTTGGAGGGCAAGAAATGATATTATCTTTAACAAAAAACAATCTTTTCATTATTTGCAGGTTATTCACATGATGACTCACTGGGTTCAGCTATGGGCTCTCCTTTCGCCGGAGGGATTACGGGACGCCATGGTTTCTGCATGCACACGGCTCCTGACGGTCGCTCAGGATATCTTGTGCCAGGCTGGTTGGCGTCATGCTAGTAGGCTACAATGATGTGTAGTTTTACTATGCTCTTTTTATTCCGATGGTTGATTTTTGTATCAACTATAGGCGATGTTTGAGATACGTGAGTTGTAAGACTTAATTATACTTGATATTAATAAAAGACCGTGTGCATCACCATGATGCAGAAGCCGGGGTTAAAACTCCCCATTTCGAAAAAAAAAAACTCACGCGCGTGCTTTTCAACTGGCCACATATATGGGAAATGGCCACGATGAAAATCCCTTCGTTCCTGATGTAGAACATTTCCAGAGAGACAACCAAAAACGGTAACTTTAATTGTTTGATATTGCCCGCTTGGGTTAGGGCATGTACAATGGTACATAGTCAGTTATCTGTAAGACATGCCACGTAGGAGTTTGAACGACGTGGACGAAAGAGAATGGAAAAACCGCTCGAGGCCGTCTGCAAAAATACCGACGGTCTATTCCCGTACAAATCGCTGCTTACCGACGGCGTTTTCCCCTGTTGTACGCAAAGCGTCGTGACTTGTGGGCTCGGCCGTTAGGATCTTGTGATCTTCTATGCAGCGCTCCTGGTTCTATGGCGTCTTCCTCTATCTACAACTACAAGGCGCTCGCCGGCTCGTCGAGTGTGCCGACGCTCTCTGTTCCGAACCCTGCATCACCGCCGCCCCGCATGTCATCTTCCCACACACAAGCAGCCGCCATTCCTCGCTCCAGCCTCCAGGTCCGCCATTTCCTCAACTGAAGCTCAATGATGGAAGCCGGCCATGGAACGGCGCTGAGAGCTTCGAGATCGTACTTCCCAGCTCCCGATTTGGATACTAGAAAGAGATTGTTGGACTTATCCTTGTTTTAGATCGTCCGTATCTTCCAGCAAAATTTTCTTTTAAGGGATGGATCTGAAATCACGCTGGTTCTTTCAGCCTGTTTGGTTCAGGGGAGTTGGGACGGGGGAATGGGAGTTTGGAGGGCTGAGGCTATTAAGTCTCTTGTTTGTTTGAGGGTCTTGGGAATTTACATAGGATGGGGAATGGGAGTTGGTCTATCTAATTCCCACCAATCTCTTCCCTAGGGGTACCCTGTTAATTCGTGAGACTGCTGAAAGAAAACGTTTCAATCTGAAGTCTCATGATAATTCCCATCCCGTGGCAATCAGAGGATTGGGACTAAATAGCAAACTCCCATGCCCAATCCTTCTACTAATTCCATTCTCCGAACTCCCATTCCACTTCCCATTGAATGCCAAACACGCTGTTTGCCTTTTAATTCTCTTGATTCTCATTTTTATTGTTCTCATGTCGTTCAAGTAAAAATGGGAAGCAATTATTCTGGGCAAAGCAACTATTTCAATCTGGAAGTTGTGGGGTGTTACAGATAGCTAAAAAGACTTTCTATTGTATGAGATGTTTGTAGCGTTGTCTAGCTGACGTGGAGTGATACTACAGACGGTGGCCGTCTCAACTGTTGTACATGCCTTCGGTAGAAATTGGGTCGCTGCCCGGCCTGTCAGCCCAGTGCGACCAGCGGTGCGGTTCATTCTGCCCCATTGATAGCTAGAAGAAATATCCGTTCAGTCGCTGCCATGTGGACCCTCAGCCCACGTGGGAGGACACGGGAGGATGTGCGCGTTGTTCGTCCTGATGCATCTGTTACTTAGATTTGATGAACGCATAGATTGGTTCGCACGAGTCAGCTCGTTTAGATTGCGCCGTTGGAGCTTCCCTTAGCTTCTTTTTTCAGGGAGGAGCACATATTTACTCAATGATACCTATCCCTTTGAGTGACTGATGAGTGGTGATATATAGTTGTATGCAACTTACATGTAGCGGTTGCAGGACGGTTGAACTCCCTCTATTGCTTCATTTGGTAGGAACGTACTTCCTTTCTCCGTAAATACGTGACTAGAATTTATTTGGATTCACATGTATCTACATAGTAAAATATGTCTAGATATGTATGAATCTAAATAACTCCGAGTCGCTTATTTCAAACAGGGGTAGTAATTACTATCCGAAAGTTGTGAAGTTTACTTCGTTTAGTTGAGATATTTCTTCAATTTCTAAGAGCCCATTCCACAATTTACCCTTTCGATGTGATATTTGATTCTTTCTGACAACTTCTAATTTATTTTTATTATTTTCCTTTATTTATTAAAAAGTAAAAAATCATATTTAAAAGTTTTGACAAAATGAAAAAAGAATCTGGATATACTCAATGATGTATATGAAATACATTGATATCTTGAGCTACACAAAAATGAAAAATGTATGGGTCGAAGTATAATGAGCGCGCATATATTGTAAAAAGAATTAGAGCTCAGAATTCAAAGAATTTAGTGTTCTGAATTTTTGCTTCCTTGGCATACAACGCATATATATGCCGAGCACCTGTGTATGCCAAGTGGGGTTTTTTTTTTTTTTGAACAATCGGCATTGAGGCTGTTTATGTTAGTGGATACTCCCTCCGTTTCTTTTTAATTGACTCGAATTTAGTACAAACTTTGACTCGAATTTAGTACAAACTTGTACTGAATTCGAGTCAATTAAAAAATAACGGAGGGAGTACATCATTAGTTACATAAAAAATATTATTTTTTCTTTCCCTAAATGAAACTAACCCTGGAACTTGGGAGCCAAAGAGAGTTCTTGCGGATCGATCAAGCAGCTGTATTAGTACGTGTGGTACATTTGACCAAAGGAGTACTACATATTTAAGCAGCAACGCAAAGTCCAAATTAATTAGCCTAGCTCAGTGACGTGGTTGTCCTGTTGTAGCTGCTGGTCGGTCTACGCCCATCAAAATCAGTTCACTCCCCAGTCCCCACCGCCGCTGTGCTCAACTCCATCTAGCTATCTTGTTTAGATACTGATGCCGATGCCTACTTTTTAGATACTGATCAATGATTAATTTTAGAACATTCATAGAAATAAATTGGTTTATATTAGAAAGACTTGACTCCTTAGTTTTTCAATATATTTGTTGCACGAAACAGCTATAGAAATCTATTTATTGTCAGAGATGAAATACCAAAAGGAACCGGTCGACACTAGTGCTGGGAAAGTATAGGATGCACTACATAACTGAAAAAAAAAAATGAATGTTACATACATATTTGAATTTGATCAATATTGTCCAACTCGGATCGGCCATGGACAAATATAAAACGTTGACCATCTGGGAAGATTTTCTCCCTTTGTTATACATTGTTAGATAGATGATGAGATCTCTCCAACAGCAGATTTGTACACGCTACGCAATATCCCGTTCAATTCGTTCCCCCTGGGATTTGAACCCGGATATGCCAGCTGTGCATTCCCAAGTGTTGCCACTTAATTAGTACTCAGTTCTTGGCCATGGACAAATATAGTGGTCAACAAAACACGCTGAATTATGAATTGTTTGTTCGTACGTCGCTCTCCTTCCTTGCCTAGCTTCCTTCAATTTCGTCTTCTGTTCTCTGAAATTTACATGTGCTGGTTTCCTGTATGTAACTCAATTTGTGGTATCTTGACTGACGCAGCAGGTCGCCGGCTCGGCGCGTGCTTGTATCTCTCTTTCCGATTTCATGACGTCGGTCGGTAGATGGACCAGTGTGTCGGGCCGGCAGCTCAGCACGATTGATTTCCAGCCCTGCAAATTTCACTAACAGTAGTTTTATATTTTGTACTGAGTTAATTTGGTCTCCTGTCGACTAATAATATTATGCAGCAGGTCAGCATCTCTCTCAGCCGATTTCATGACGTCGATGGGTCGATGGACCAGTGCGCCGGCCGGCAGCTTAGCTTAATTTCTAGCACCTCTTTTTTATGTTCCCTTCCGACACGGAAGCAAAAAAGTCGATCGATCGATCGAGTGATTGACCCCGCGCGCGCGAGAGAGTATGATTTCAGTGGGTGGTGAAGCAGCTAAGAAATTCAGATGAAAAGCACAAGCCTTATTTTTTCCTTGGCATGCATGGTCGCTTTTCTGACTTTCTTAATTCAGTAACCATGCATCATTTCTTGCCACACCTTCGTATCATCCAACGCGTGATTTCTTGGTCAATATAAATTGCAAGAAGAGGCAACAGCAGTCAGCAGAACAGAAAAGGTCAGCTCGGGGGAAAAAGGCAAACGTTGGCATTTTTTCCTTTGGCGATTTACACAGAAATAACCCTTTTCACTGACCCTCTGGGCAAACTATTTCACTCATCTAACCCTTTTATATGGCGCCCCTTCCATGGGCGCCACAACTGACCGTGTGACGCCCGTGCGGCCGGCACCACACTCCCATCCGACGTGGCGCCGTCGATGCTGAGGTGTGCTCGAAACTGACGTGGCAGGATGTGTGGCGCCGCGCACATTGGCGCCACACTTTGAAAGTATGGCGCCCGTGGCAAGGGCGCCACACATCCACTTATGTGTGGCCACGCGAGCCCGCCCCAGCCCGACCCAGCCATTCCATTCTCTCGTTTCTTCCTCCCTCAACTCCAAGGCGGCCGGCTCTCTCTCTTCCTCCCTCAAATCTTTACTCAAATTCGTTGAATTTCGTCAGATCTGTCCGTGGAGATCGTTCCCAACCCGTTCCTTAAGGTAATCTTCTTTGTTCCCCTTATGTACGTACGCGCGTCTAGCTAGGTCACGGTCAAGCTTGATCGAATCGACCCATTTCAGATTCAGTCGTGGGATTGGCCAGTTTTGAGATAGCAACTCAATTGGTGGCCGGCCGGAGTACTAGCTACCACTCTACCAGTGCTGCACTAGTGAAAGGCTACCTAGCTAGGCGATTTACACAAAAATAACCCTTTCCGAAACTATAGCACGTAATCGACCCTCCGGGCAAACTATTTCACTTATCTACCCTTTTGTGTGGCGCCCGTTCCATGGGCGCCACACCCGACCGAGTGGCGTCCGTGCGGCCGGCGCCACACTCCCATCCGACGTGGCGCCCTCAAGGAACGGGTTGGGAACGATCTCCACGGACAGATGTGACGAAATTCAACGGATTTGAGTAGGGATTTGAGGGGGGGGGGGGGGGGAGACAACCGGCCGCCTTGGAGTTGAGGGAGGAAGAAACGAGAGAATGGAATGGCTGGGTCGGGCTTGGGCGGGCTCGCGCGGCCACACATAAGTGGATGTGTGGCGCCCTTGCCACGGGCGCCACACTTTCAAAGTGTGGCGCCGATGTGGGCGGCGCCACACATCCTGCCACGTCAGTTTCGAGCACACCTCAGCATCCACGTCGGATGGGAGTGTGGCGCCGGCCGCACGGACGCCACTCGATCAGGTGTGGCGCCCATGGGAGGGGCGCCACAAAAAGGGGTAGATAACTGAAATAGTTTGCTCGAAGGGTCGGTCCGTGCTATAGTTTCGAAAAGGATTATTTACTTTAGTCTACCACTATATTTAAATCTCTCTCTAATGCGTTACGCATCAGCAGACTGTAGCTGGACCTGCCAGTAGATGCGTATATCTGGCTCGTTGTCTTCAGGTTTTGTTAACTCAGACACTGGCAATATACTAGCAATAACTAGCTAGGTACCACGCCTGGTAGGCCATCACATTATCCCACTTAACATGTGCTCAATAGTGTAATGCATGCTTGCTACTTTGCTTGAAAGCTAGTACTGCTGTAGTGAGTGGTCGTTTCATATCATATCATAGTGGGTTAGTCAGGTAAGAACAATATGAAACACTTCACAAATTAATTCCCCACTTCTAGATTTTTGCATGGTCTATTTTGCAACTGAATTTTGATGCAGTACTAAGATTTCACAATGATAAAATTTACTACTGTATTTTTAGATCTATATCTCCTTATAAAGCAAATATACCATAAAATTAATTTAAATATTTATTGGATACCATGCCTACCTTACCCATGTTTAATTTTGACCTAAACCCTACAACCCTGCTTTCTATCATTCTATGAAAGAATGAAGAGATTTTATCCACAACACAAATCATAAATTAATTTATGATCGTCATATTTAATCTGATTCTCCCTCAAATAAGTACTAGTCCTTACTCTAGTGTATATTCAATTAACATGTATTAATGATAGTCTATCTCCACATACAAACTATCTATGCTGCCATGCCACCGTTAGACTCCACTAACATTTCTTAACGACATTCTATCTCCGCAAGCAAGTTGTATATATTAATGTGCGACCATTCATCAACCATTAGTGAGGTAACGACTTTCACAATGGTTGGTTCTTAGCACGGTATTATACGCAAAATGGTTACATGGCACCATAATTAATGAGAAAAAAATAGTGGGGTTGTATTTTAGCTCAAC
>NC_061509.1:25525335-25578930 GCF_022539505.1 Lolium rigidum
GTTTGATTCTTTTGACCACTCAAAGCCAAGGCTTGCTGTGGAAAAAGGAAGTTCAGTTCCGTTAGAGAGAGAGCCTACAAGATAGTCGGAGCAACGACACGGAAAAACGCTTACGGAAGATAAGTTTGTCAATGGCCTCCACCTCCGCTTCCAGAACTTTGTTCTTGGCTACCACGGAGATCACGCGACCCTGGCTTTTCTCCAGTTTTTCGTTCAGCTCCGCCAGGTCGCGGGCATGCTTCTCGGAGAGCTCTTTCCTCGCCTCAGTCTCCTTACTCGAGGATTCTTGGATGAAGGCTTTGAGGGACTCATTCTCCGCCTCAAGCACCTTGACCTTGGCGGAAAGCTCATCGAACGAGGAGTGCTTGGCAGTTTCTTCTGAAGGCAGAAAGTCGAACATATTATGCATCCCAAACAACTATGTCAGCACAAACAGTAGAAGACCCGGATCTCGTACCTTGAAGGCGGGTCTCAAGCAGCTGGATATCTTTCTTGCTATTTTCCGCATGCTGGCGCAGCCCCTCGATTTCCGCGATCTGCTCCAGCACGTGCATGCGCAGATCTTCATGCAGTTTCCGCATGGTCTGTGAAGCAGCAAAGAGTTAGTCGGATATTAAAGTCTGGGGAGCTAGCGAAGAATCCGCCTAAAGGTACATTCTGGGAAAGCATCGGCTAATACATGTTACACGGAACTATATCACCCAATGCTTGGGGGCTAGTATTACCTGCCGCACTTCCTTGTGCTTGGCGAAAAAATCCTTCGAGCCGTCCTCCGTGTCCGCGAGCTCTCGCATCTCCTCGTCCGGCTTTCCCCACACCTTGTTCAGCATGGCGGAAACTTCCGCGTGACGTTGCGCAAGGGTAAGCTTTTGGAGGGACGGAGTTGGTTGGAGGTTGACTCGAGTCGCGTTGGCAACTTGGACGAGCTTAGCCTTTTGCTCCTGCTCTTCTCCAGTGGGCCCCGCGAAAGCGGAGCTTGGCTGATCTGGCGGAGGAACGGGTGAGGAGGTCCCCTTGGCGGAGTCGCCATGGTGGGCGGGATCCTCAGGAAGGTCATCAAGGTTGATGACGTCTTTCGGATCCGGCTTGCTGGCAGATGAAGCCTTGGGCGGAACTTCAACCTCAGGAGTAATAGGAAAGGAAGCCGGAGATGGCCTGGCTCTCTTCTTTGGGACCCTTGGGGCCTTGGGGGGCTGGCTTCCGGAGCTTCAGAAAAAACATAAAAGTAAGTTTGAGCATGAAATCAGAACTTGGATCTCGGAAATAGGAGCTTACCCGGAAGGCTTGAAGAAATGATGGATGGCAGGTTGCCCCTTGTTGCTGGTGTTAATCAGCGAGAGGCGCTTCTTTTCCGCCTCCGCTTTCCGGGTAGCCGCAGTGCTAAGCACTTCACGGGGGCGTTTTGCATGGGGGCTGGAAGGAGCCGGCTTCTTCCTCTTAGCAGGGCGTGGGGCTTCAGGAGCTTCCGCCTCCGATGCGACATCCGGATCCGTGTTACCGGTGGAAGGAACCCAGAGGAGAATTCCGAGTTCGCTTTCTTCAAGCGCCTCGAGCTAATGCAAAGTTAAACACTTAGACAAAAAAATAGATGCGAAGAGAAACAAAAGATTAAAGTCGAGACGACGTACCGCGGTTCCGGAATCATTCGTATGAATGTCTTTGTTGCACACGTGAACGTGAAGTTCACGTGGGATTTTGATGAGGAGCCGGATCCTCTTGTCGATGGCGTCGGCAGAAAGATTATCTTTTGTAGCGTGCATTGCGTCGTCGCGCCCTGTGTATTGGAACATCAGGCGGTCCCTCTGTTGGAGCGGCTGGATCCGCTTGGTGAACCAGGAAAGGGTTAAGTCCTTCCCCGTCAGCCCCTCCTCCGTCGCCGCATGGATCCGCCCGACGGCGCGTGTGAGCCGGGGCGCTTCGGAAAGGTGGGGGCAGTGCGACCATGCCGGAATCTCGGTGGCGGGGCAGTTCTTGAAAGGCGGCAGTTCTTTTCGCTCGCGGGGTCGGAGACGTCCTTCAAGTAGAAGAAACCCCGGACCAGTACCTCGCGGATTCGTGGCGGTCGGTGGGGGGGTAGACGCGACCCGGGCGGAGGATGAAGGTGATGGATCCGCAAGTTGCCAACTCGGAGGTCTGGCGGATTTTCTCCTTCTTGACAGTAAAGAAGTATTGGAACAGAGAGAGCTCGGGGTTACCCGAGATGGCCTTCGCAGAGGGTGACGTGGTTGTCGATGGCAAGCACGCTGTTTGGAGATATGTTGTGGGGTTGGAGTCCATACGTCTTCAGAATCTCCAGGAAGAAGTCCGAAGGCGGAAATGAAAATCCGCGCTCCACCAGTGCCTTCGTCAGCACCATCTCGTCGTCCCTCGGAGCCGGAGCTAGTTCATCTGGAACTGACCTCCAGCTTCCGGGTTGCAGGAAGCCCTCCGCCTCGAGGTTCTTCAGCCTCCATCTCGGTGGTGGTACAGGGCCACCATTTTCCTTAGCTTCGGAGTCTCGCTTGCGATCTTTCGACTTTTTGGCAACCTCTTCCGCTTGCTGCCCGTTTGACCCGCCCCGGAGGCTTTCTCCCGGATGAGCGAGGTCCCTCAGCCTCCTTGCCGGAATCCTTTGAAGGATCCACTCGACCGGAACGAAGGGAGGAGGGGCGGAGGAGATTGGGGTCGCCATGATTGGTTCCGAGGTCGGAGGCGGAGTCGTTGAAGACATCTGAAGAAAAAGGGTTTGGCGGAAACTTTCTTTAGTCGGATCTATGCGGTGGTCGGAGCTGCTGGCGATGAGTTTTCCGCGCGGTGGCTCGCCGGAGTTAAGAACACGAAGAACACTGCGGTGGTGGGCTCGCTCCGGTGATGCTCCGGCGACTGTTCCGGCGGGTTCCGGCACGGCGGAGAGGAGGCTCGCGGCGGCGCTCGGCGCAGAGGTGAGAAGGGGGGTGAATGAGGGTAAGGGGCCTCGACGGCGGATATTTATAGGCTGAAGGGATAAGATTCGTGCTCCGCATCCTGTGGTCGGAACGCAAGCGTCGCGCCGTTGGATCCGTGACACGTGTCCCAAACCCTAACGGTAAAAATGGCTAGAGATAAGTTACCGCACAAATCGTGCGAAAATGGCGCCAGAATTGGCGGAACCGTTTGAGTCTTTTAAGATTCCGGGTAATTGCGTGAAGATAAGTTGGCTCTCATTCGCAAGGTGGAGTAACCCGGAAATGTTCTTTGGAACGTCGATGGATGAAGTCCCGCAGATGGGAGCATTTTCCGGCTATAAGTTGGAAAAAGAAGAAAATGCAAAGTTGGAGCTCTTCAAGTTTCTCCGCGTTACCAACGCTTGCCGGAGATCATGATGGACCAGCAAGGCGGAAACTGCAGTGAAACTCGGAGAACTCGGGGGCCACTATTGTGGGTATACTTCATGGGTGTACCATCGACGAGTGCCTAGATCCGGCAAGCCCGGTGGCCCACGCGACGGTGATGAGGCATGTGGCCCATCGGGCGGCCCAGCTTGCCGTTGATCATGAAGGAAGAAGTCCAGCCCAGGATCAGTAAGCCGGATCCGTACCGACATTAGGAGTAACCCGGATCCACGGAGGCCCATGAGGAACCCGGATCCGGTACGACGTATATGGAAGGCGGATCCGTGACGTGCACGGCAAGATATTGTACCGTAGTTAGGCTATCTGTAATCCGGCTAGGACTCTCCATGTAAACCCTAGATCCGTGCGCCTTTATAAGCCGGATCCCGGAGCCCTAGAGGCACAACCACAACTCATTGTAACAACGCGAAAGCGCCCGCATAATTCCGGACAAGCGCAGTAGGCCCCGTCATCGTGCGGGTGTTCCGAAGCTGGGTAACTCGCGTACCACCGTCCCGTGTGCACTCCTCCCTATGGCCCCTACTTCTTCTCCCCCTCGTGAGGATCCCTCCTCCGAGGTACCGTCGATTAGGCAACGACACTCCCCTTGTGTCGAATCAATAAATTGGGTTTTACTTCCCTCGAAGACTGTTGCGATCCCCTATACTTGTGGGTCATCAGCTGCCTCGTCGCCCCACTCTGTTTCCTCTCCGGACTTCTGGAAGCTTCGTGGAAAAATAAGATCCTGGGCGTTGATTTCGTCCAATTCCGAGAATATTTCCTTACTAGGATTTCTGAAACCAAAAACAGCAGAAAACAAGAATCGGCTCTTCGGCATCTTGTTAATAGGTTAGTGCCGGAAAATGCATAAATATAACATAAAGTATGCATAAAACATGTAGATATCATCAATAAAGTAGCATGGAACATAAGAAATTATCGATACGTTGGAGACGTATCAGTGACCTTCACGAAGCCGCGGAAGGCGCCATCGGCGAAGAAGAAGCCAGAAGGCTAGATGGACGAAATGTGGGACCAAGACTGCCTGCAGCGCAAGATGTCAACGGCGGAGCGGAAGAGATGGCGGGTGGTGGAGCACGAGAAGAAGACGGAGGCGGCATGTGCGCAGCAGAAGGCCATGGTGACCACGTGTCTCGCTGCTTCCATCGTGACCCCGTGGATTACATCGGCCATCTCGTACATTCCGGGAGCGATGTCCCCGTCGACACCTGGTTTCTTCAAAGAGGGCCCTTCTGCCACTCCAGGGTGCGTGACACCGAACTTTTCCCAAGGTACGAGGATACGTGATACGTCTCCAACGTATCGATAATTTCTTATGTTCCATGCCACATTATTGATGTTATCTACATGTTTTATACACACTTTATGTCATATTCGTGCATTTTCTGGAACTAACCTATTAACAAGATGCCGAAGTGCCGCTGTGTTTGCCGCTGTTTTTGGTTTCGAAATCCTAGTAAGGAAATATTCTCGGAATTGAACGAAATCAACGCCTGTGGGCCTATTTTGCCACGAAGCTTCCAGAAGTCCGAAGACGAAACGAAGTGGGGCCACGGGGTGCCCAAACCCTAGGGCGGCGCGCCCCCCCCCCTGGCCGCGCCGGCCTGTGGTGTGGGGCCCCCGTGCCCCCTCCTGACTTGCCCTTCCGCCTACTTAAAGCCTCCGTGATGAAAACCCCAGTACCGAGAGCCACGATACGGAAAACCTTCCAGAGACGCCGCCGCCGCTGATCCCATCTCGGGGGATCCAGGAGATCGCCTCCGGCACCCTGCCGGAGAGGGGAATCATCTCCCGGAGGACTCTACGCCGCCATGGTCGCCTCCGGAGTGATGAGTGAGTAGTCTACCCCTGGACTATGGGTCCATAGCATTAGCTAGATGGTTGTCTTCTCCCCATTGTGCTATCATTGTCGGATCTTGTGAGCTGCCTAACATGATCAAGATCATCTATCTCGTAATTCTATATGTTGCGTTTGTTGGGATCCGATGAATAGAGAATACTTGTTATGTTGATTATCAAAGCTATGTCTATTTGTTGTTTATGATCTTGCATGCTCTCCGTTATTAGTAGATGCTCTGGCCAAGTTGATGCTAGTAACTCCAAGAGGGAGTATTTATGCTCGATAGTGGGTTCATGTCTCCGTGAATGCTGGAGGGGTGACAAGAACCTCTAAGGTTATGGATGTGTCGTTGCCACTAGGGATAAAACATTGGTGCTATGTTCAAGGATGTAGTCACTAGTTACATTACGCGCAATACTTAATGCAATTGTCCGTTGTTAGGAACTTAATACCGGAGGGGGTTCGGATGATAACCTCGAAGGTGGACTTTTTAGGCATAGATGCATGTCTGGATGGCGGTCTATGTACTTTGTCGTAATGCCCAATTAAATCTCACTATACTCATCATAATATGTATGTGCATGGTCATGCCCTCTTTATTTGTCAATTGTCCAACTGTAATTTGTTCACCCAACATGCTGTTTGTCTTATGGGAGAGACACCTCTAGTGAACTGTGGACCCCGGTCCAATTCTCTTTACTTGAAATACAATCTCATCGCAATACTGTTTCTACTGTTTTCTGCAAACAATCATCTTCCACACAATACGGTTAATCCTTTGATTACGGCAAGCCGGTGAGATTGACAACCTCACTCGTTTCGTTGGGGCAAAGTACTTTGGTTGTGTTGTGCGGGTTCCACGTTGGCGCCGGAATCCCTGGTGTTGCGCCGCACTACATCCCGCCGCCATCAACCTTCAACGTGCTTCTTGGCTCCTCCTGGTTCGATAAACCTTGGTTTCTTTCTGAGGGAAAACTTGCTGCTGTGCGCATCATACCTTCCTCTTGGGGTTCCCAACGAACGTGTGAGTTACACGCCATCAATACGCTGCCTCGTGGCGGCTTCAACCCCAACATCATGTTATACTCCCTGGCGTACAGCCTAGCGCCCCAACGCCAGCATGGCCCCGGTGTGAACGACGCCCCATTCACTAGCCGCAGGGGTCCGCTCGAATTCGAGGGCGCCGGTGGTTCGTTCGTATAGGAGGAGGAGGAGAGTGGGAGGACGAGGGGCTAGAGGACCATGGCGATGATGACGAAGAGGGCGGCGACGAAGAGGACAACGAGGACGAGGATGCCGTGGAGGATGCAAAAGATCTCATGGAGGTTGACGCGGCTAGCGTGAGGAAGAAGACGAAGAAGAAGGCGGCCTTGGGCACACGAGGCCCCAAGTGGAAGGTTTTGGAGGATGAATGCCTCTACGAGTTGTGGGAGACGGTGATCCATGACTCGGTCATCGGCACCAACCAAAATTACGGGAAGTACTGGGCGAGGATCAATACGGAGTTCGATGAGCGCAAGCTAGTCAACAAGGAGTACCTCGCGATGACAATGAAGAGGGGTCAAAAGGCAATGTCGACTCGTTGGCCATCATCCAGGCGTCGGTGAACATGTTCCATGGGTTCCATAGCGAGCTCGAGAATATAGGCGACAACAGCACGGACGTCGGTGATACGGTACGCCTCTTTCTACCAAAAGTTTAGCTCCTCGTTTAATCATGATCTGATTGCGCTTCCTTTGATTAGTTCGACCGTGACATGGGGATGTACCGGAAGAACTCGGAAGGGTTTAGGCCTTTCGTGTTGCTGCATTGCTATAGCAAGAACGAGAAATGGTGGTTGACGCGTATTTCGTTGTCGAAGGGGAAATATGCCATTGATCTCGATGCGCCGCTCGCAACATCGGTAGGGCGCCCTATTGGCAACAAGGCTGCCAAGACCGCCTTGGCCTACGCAACGGCGAGCGAGAAGACACAAGCGTCGATCGCACAGTGCCTCGCCGAGGTATCCTCGACCCTGCTCTTTCGCGATAAAAAGACCGACGAAAGGTGGGCGACGCTGCTCAAGAGGCAAGAAGAGAAGATGGAGCTCAATAAACGCAAGGAGGACATGTCCCTACTGACCGCGTCGACAGCTGGAATGTCTCCCCGGACACGGGTGGCGCACAACTTCTACAAAGGCATGATCCTCGACGACATCGAAGCCAAAATAGCGGCGGCCGAGGCAGCGGCAGCAACCCCACCCCCGGAGGCAGAGCCGGCCCCAGCAGACGCTGCGACAACGTCTGCTAGTACACCTGCGTCGGCGGCATCGGCATCTGCAATGGCCTCGGCGTCGGCGACAGAGCAGGCACACCGGGCAGAGCATGACAAGGTAGTCGTGATCAACGGGCCTACGTCGACTCAAGATGCGTCGCCGATCCCCTTCTTCTAATTTTAGCTTGCACCACCACCAGTCTGTAATATGATTGCGGGTCCAGTACTTTGATCGTGGCTACTTCGATCGTGACGACTTCGACATGAACGATCTCTTTTGAATGTGAACTATTTGAATTTCTATTTGGAGATCGCGTTTGGGGTCGCGGCTGGGAAGCGATGTCCATCCACCGCGGCACGAAGAAAACACGCACTCAAACGCTCAATTCGGTGCCGTTTAGGGTGCCTTGAGAAACACGGCTGAAGATGCTCTTAGCGAGGTAGCCTTTGACTAATGCAACACTGGTAGAGTGGTACCTAGCTAGTACTCCGGCCGGCCTCGAATTGAGTTGCTATCTCAAAACGGGCCAATCCCACGACTGAATCTGAAATGGGGTGGAATCGATCAAGCTTGACCGTGACCTAGCCATTTGTTTCTTCTCCAGAAACGACGCGCGTATGTACGTACGTACGTACGACAAGTTCAGCGCGATCAACCAGGCTGGCTGGCTGTGCCCAGATCCCCATCAATGGTCAACCCGCGAGCCCAAACCGTGTTGCATACTTCATTATCACTTCACCACCACTCGTCGGCTGTCACGCACGTGCTTTTAACACACTAGGATATGTGATGCATTATTTGCTCTCAATTCGGCGGCGTTGCTGTCTCGTCTGTAGTAGACTCTCAACGCTGCAACGGTGTGATTAATTACATGGATGCGCAGCCGCATTGTGTACCAATTGTTTGGGTGGATGTCATGGAGGCAAAGCATATTCTTCATCGCCTTCCAAGTACGAATGGTAAAATGACATTTACACAGGAGATAAGATAAGAGGTCGAATTAATCTTACAGTACTTGGTTGTAAATCTTGCAATTACTACAATTTTGCCGTCTACTATATTTTATAGCACCAACCATGCATGCGAAAATCTTGAATTTCCGAGGGGTCTATGGCTTCCACAGGCAAAGCGGGCATAAAAGATTTTGTGTGACCCAAAAAGTGCATGTTATAGGCCGAATAGGATGCCAATCCTGATTTCCTGGCATGGGTGGCCCCAAGTTCTTACTTCGAGGAAACAGAAAAAAAAGGGTTAAAAACCGTAGAATATCATAACTCAGGAGTAAACTGTTGCAACCTTTTCGAAACATGAATTAATAACGAATATGATAAGCTCCTTTGGCGAGCATTGTGTGGCACCGATGATTCGAGTAAAGTGCTAACGAACACAATTAATTAATTTAAGCACGCAGAAGCTGCTAAGTCCAAATCGATTAGCCTAGGTATTTGTCTTGTTGCAGCTGGATCTGGTCTACTATGCCCATCAAAATCAGTTCACTAGCTACCTACCTTGCGATCAACACAATTGTATCTTAGTGATATCATGATTTGTCTTGTTGTAGCACGTTGCGTCATCGCTATAATCAGCATATATACGCATGGCTTTTTAGATATGCTAGCCGATGAGTAGTATATACATGCGCATGCCTGAAATGAGGCGGCAAAGAAAACCAATCAGTCCGCCGATGTTGTATACTACTACCTCCGTTTCAAGGAATAAGGCGCACACGTATTCCAAGACGAACTTTGACCATAAAAATTAAACAACAAAATCTTGATTATATTATATGTAATTAGTACCGTTGGATTCGTATTAAAAAGCACTTTTTAATGATACTAATTGTATACAAATAATCCTTATCTATTTGAAGTAATTCTTGGTCAAACAAAAAGCTCGTAAAACGAGGACGCCTTATTCCTTGAAACGGAGGTAGTAGTATTGGGTCATGGTCTCATGGACACATAGGATGGTCAACAAAACACATTGAACAGTTAATTGTTCGTTCTTGCATCTCTCTCCCTCTCTCCTTCCTGCAATTTCGTCTCCTGTTCTCTGAAGTAACATGTTTTGTTCTCTAGTATATTCATTCTTCAGGTATGGCCAGTCTTGCAGCATCTCCCATCCGATTTCATGACGTCGATGGGTTGATGGACAAGTTTGCCGGCCGGCAGTTTGGCTTAATTTCCATCCCACACGGAAAAAAGAAGTCTAACGAGAGGATAGAGAGAGATTATGATCTAGTGCGTGATGAAGCAACTAAGTTCAGAAAAAGGCACAACCATAATTTTTTCTATAGCATCATGCATGGTCACCTTTTGACATTCCCCCAGAAACCATCATTTCCTGGCGCACACATCGCATCTTCCAACCCATGATCTCAAACAAGAATATCGTGGTCAATTGAAACTGCAAAAAAGTGCAAAAGGAGAGCAGGAAAAGGGCTAGGGAATTCAAAAGGGAGAAGTTGTCACTTTCCTTGCACTAACATATGTTTATCTTTTTTTTTTTTTTTTGAACAAAGCAGGCGCCAGAGGACATATGTTTATCTTTGTACGCAATACGCAATGCATTAAGCGGCAGCAGACTGCAGTTAGACCTGCCGGCAGATGCGTATATGGCTCCTCGTTTCCACGTTTTGTCAACCCAGACACTGGATAGACGGGCGATCAGTTAAGATGTGCTCGCTAATGTATGCTTCACTTAACTAAAAGAAAGACCAGTATATGCTTTACTAGCTAGTACTTTGTTTGCTAGTGGCCATTTTATATCATATCATAATCGGATCAATTTAGCACTTTGCAAATTATGTCCTTTCCGAGATAGGATGTATATAACTTCTAATCAAAGTTAAACTTTGCGCATGCACACGAGCGTGCTGGTAACCTGGCGCTCTTGCTGGTATGTTTCTTAACAAAAACTATGTGCATTCTATTCTATTTTGATGAGGCAGTATATGTCAGTGGGGATCGATGTGACACGAGTCTCTACTACTATAATACACCGGTTTTTAATTTGAACTCGAGCATCACGATTGACCGTTGATCTCTTGAATCTAATGGCTGAAAATGAAAGGATTCGTGTGAACAGTAGATTGTACATGCCTCTGCGTCATTCTAGAACCATCCTGTCATTATTCTGCAGAAAAAGAAGGCCCACACCAAGTGAAGTTCTGCTTCCTCCACAAAGGAATCCAGGCGAGCGCTACCTACAGCCGGCGGCGCCGCGTGCCGTCTTCAGATTGACCTGCTGGCAGCGAAGACGCGCTCGGCAAAGCAGGTTGAGCTGCCGACCACTTTGCACCTCCGCAGTAGCGTCCACAACCGCAAGGGCCTCTCCTACCACTCCAATCAGTGAAGGTGACTTCTGGCGACTTTGTGGCCCCGCTCGTGGCAATGCCATATCAGCTGCTCAGCTTTGGTCAAGCCACGCCACGAAGAGCATCGCCCGACAATCTTTGGAGATGCACATGAAAGCCAATCGATTGAGAAATTAGGCAGAGACTCCCTGCTTGACATAGATAAGGGGATTTTTCTTAGTTGCTTTTCCCAAGAGAGAGATGGACTATAGGCAACAGGAGCATGTATATTGGACAAATAAGTGGAAATAAGATTTGATAAAAGCAAGTAATGTTGTGTGAAATAAGATTAAAAAAACATCAGCTATAAAATTTTGGCGCATGAATGTATTTAAAAAAAAAGTATAACATCAATATAGATAATGCAGTGGAAAATAGCACGTAAAGCATGTAAATAATAAAAAACTTACTATATATAATCAAAGGGTGCCAACGTGTGAGTTACATTAAAAATGTATTAAATATTAAATATATATACCAGATAATATTTTCCGAAACTTAAAATTTATGGCACCAACGGCCAGCCTGCATAAGTAGGCTCTTAATATTGTTTTGACATCTAATAGGTTATACTTCTATTTCGTATGGCAGGTTATTATTCCTTCTTATGGGAAGCACTCCCTCTCTCCATTTACACACTATACAAGTGTCTTAGATACGTCTAAATTTAGGAAAATCTAAGACATTCTATTATAGATGCAGAGAGTATTATTTTTTGAACAGCAAAACTTCACTTTTTGTGGCAAATTTTGGCAAAAAAAAGGTATCACCGCCCCCCATAGTAAATAAGTAAATAAAATGTGAAAATATGTTTCAGAATGATATATGTCGCAATTACTTACTAGTTATGCTAATAAATAAAGTTCAGTCAATGGCCAAAATTACCCCCCCCCCCCCCCCCCCCCATGCAGAAATGTAAGGTGTTTTAGACACATTTAAAGTGGACAAGATACAAATCAAGAGAACTGAATCTACACACTAAAAATACAATAGATATACACAAATACGAGTAAACCTTCTAAATACCTTAAACGTCTTATAAAAATAAAATGGTGGAGTACTTAACAAAATAGTTTCTCCGAGTTGGCCATAGTCACATCGAAGGTGCGCCGTGCGCATGCGCGGGTATTGTAATGTAGGCATACCACTGATCTGACGGAGCCCATACATGCATCAGTCGTCTGATCGGTCGATTCGAGCTTAAGTGCTTGTTGGCCATGACCGCGATCGCACCTGCGTGTATTGGACCTACCTTGTACGTTCGTACGACAAGTTCAGCGTCCGGGCCTAGCTATCCCTAGCCAGCCGGCGTGGACGTGGACGCCGATCCCTATCCATGGTACAAGTCAACGGCAAAAACCAAACCGTGTTGCCGAATTAATTTTATCAGCTCACTATCAGTCGAGATGACCGTTGAGGGGAGCGGAAATTACGGAGGCGATTTCGGTGGCGACTACGCTACCCCATCGCCGGCGAGGGAGAACTCGTCGGGATTGCTCGGAGGAAGCCGTTTCTAGTTACTCCAAGCGTGTGACGACGAGGAGGAAGATGGAGATGTGGAGCTTTCGCCTGAAGTCGCGGATTCCGATGGATCATTGAGGTATCTGTGCTGTACGCCCTCGCCGGCGAGCGGTATAGATATTGTCGACGAATCGCGAGATCTTGCACGCCGGGCTAGAAAGAGGTTTGAGAAGCGCGATGCACAGCGGCAGGCTACCAAGGCCTCTCTGCTGTTTGTATCCATGGAAGGTACGTTGCTTTCTTCTCCGATGTCGTTAGCTCGGATGCCGGTTAAGAACAGGATCTTGGTGCGGCCGGTTATGGAACCCTCTATTTTCAAAGATGACAACGATGGCGTTTGGACGGTGGTTCGCCGGAGGCATCGGCCGCCGGCAATCACTGGCAACGTCCATGATTCAAAAAATTCGAATTGCGCAAATTTTCCGGATATTCCTGGTGTGGGCCTGGCTCGATTGCGGGCTAGCCCAACCAAATATCAAGTTCGTGGTAACCTATCTGTGCCGAGGAATCTGTCCTCGCAGAGGGTTCGAGAGAAAGCGGATCTTGGGCCACGTCAGGCCAGGGTCGGTGGGGTAAACGCAGGACATGCCTTCAGGAAATTGCTAGGGTTTGTCTGGCGGAAAAAAGAGCCGGGTGAACCTGTGTGGCGGCGGCACGATTCTCCGTCGAGGATGAACGGAGATGGCGGTCGTGGAGGGTTTAATCCTGGGCGTGGTACCTTCAACGCTGGCCGCGGTGGTTTCCAGGGCCGCTCTCGATACCAAGGTCGCGGATATCAGGGACGAGGAGGGTTTCAGGGGCGCCATGGCTTCCAAGGTCGTGGGAATGCGGCGCCGCGCAGCCGACAGGGGCCCGGGCTGGGAGGACATCATGCTTATCAAGGTACCTCGGATCCCTCTGGTTTGGGGAATGGTTCTAACTTTGTGCAAGGAGAAAGTAGTAACATGGGGGCCATGAACAATGGAAATCAACACCAATCTTGGGCGGTAAATCATCAGAGAAACGAGGGCTATGCTTCTGGAAACAATGGTGGTTTTGGTGCTCATCAGCAGCGCTGGCAGGGTGACCGTGCTTACCAGTACCGTCCTCGCGACAATAACATGCAATCACGGTCGGGTATCGACGCCGACCTCCTCCAGCAGACGGTACAAGCTATGGTTGCAGCAGTCACGGTAGCAACAAAGGTCACGGAGCAAACTCCATTGGTTCCTTTGACGAAAGAAGTGACAGGGGGAGCAGGGCAGCCTGCGACGACATCGGTTGCGATGTCCGACACAGCTCCTAAAGCAATACAGGACGTACAGGATAACCAGGGGACAGTAGCCAAAACAGTGGATGGTGCAGGACAAGGTCCTCACAAGAAGAAGAAGGAGGAGAAGTCGGGATGTTTTAGGTGTAAGCAACCTGGACATCACCTTGACGATTGCCCTACTCCTTACTGTGAGCTATGCGAGTCTGTTCACCATGCTACACATGCTTGTCACCTTCATCAAGCCCCTAAACCCACAGCTATTCTTCATGGTTATGCAAATGAGGCTTTGATGTTTTTTGAGCTTGCATGTGGTGCTTTCAAAGCTAAGGTGGAGAATCCAAGACCAGCTAAGATCATTGTTGAGGGAGATGCTATGACGATTCCCGAGCTTATTGATCAACTTATATTTGCAATGATAGGGAGTCACACTTAGTTTTTGACATTTGGTCTTCTTTGGAGGAGCCAATGTATATGTTACCAGAGGTTTGGGTTCGTGTGACTGGGGTGCCTAGTGATATTATATCGGATTATTTGTCCCTATGGGGGGTGGGTACTCTTTTTGGTAAGACTCTTGATGTGGACATGGCTTTTACCAGGAAACATAAGGTGATCAGGATCAAAATTGGTTGTTTGGATAGGCGTCTCATCCCTAAAGATAGTGATATGTTTATTAGAAGGGGCTTTTTCAAACTATTTTTTGAGGTAGAGGGTGAGAATGAGAACCAAGAGGTAGATATGTGTAATATCCCAGGTATTGGGGTTACAAAAATAGAGGAAACAGATGTGTGCATTGCATTCATGCATAGAAAATCTGGGGAATTTTCGCGCTTTAAAGTAAAACAGTCACGATGAATCGAAGTTTCACTTGACCTTGGTGGAATTGAAGGAGCTCATAAAGTCAAGCGCTATAAACCTCAATGTGACTTTGTTAAAACCTTGTTTTGGGAAGAGATGATTTGATCTAAGGGGTTAGATCAAATGGAACTAATAATTAACACCACAACACTTTACTCAATGATCAACTACTTGATCTTATAACAGATCATAATATGGTAATCATTGCCATAATATAAGAACATCTGTTCAGTTACAAACCAAGTAACAATAAAATGGAGAAAACATTCTTGACTATCTTCTCCATGTCTTAAAACTAATCCATGATCCTACCATGAAACCTCATGGTATTCATTCCACTTCAACATGGGAATTATAACCAGGAGATCCACTCTAGAAGTATATATTCTTCTCTATTCCATATTAGATACATCAAACCTAGAGAGGTGAGAGTTCTATAATAATTATTAGAAAAGCAATAACAAACCTTGAGCTAAACCTTGGATATACATCCAAGTATTCTAATCATCATCTTCAAGAGGAACCCTAGAGTATTATTCAAGTCATTCCCAAATGAGTGAGACCATTCATACCACTCTTAGCTTTACCTATTTAAGACTCAAGGACAATCATTGAACTAAAGTATTAGGTTGTAAACCATTTCCCTTGGAGTGGTGAGATAACCTAATATCACATGGAATAAGATGATATCCATGAATTGATAAAGTAAGGAGGAAACTAATTCAACTAAGTTAGACAATTGAATCTTTAGCTTAGCTACTTAAACAAATATTAGGAGTGCACCATATACCCAAGAATAACCATTGCTTTATAAGAGAGCTCAAGCTATGGTGCTACACTCAAGTTAGTTGAGGCACCACTTGAATTTGAGGGAGAGAACTATCCATATACCCAGATGAGGAGATCAACATTGCTTAAGTAAAACCCTAACAGAAGATCTCAGGTATTCTCCCGGGATATAAATTATTGGGGCAACCATAACCATGTCCATTCAAGAAACTATAAAAGAAGTTCTATACCCTAGTTGATCAAGACAATAATTAACCTTGGGAGTGAGAAACCTAATTCTTGAGAGGTGCCTTAGGAAGCCAAACATTGATCATTATAAATTGGTGAATGATCATAAACCCTAAGAACTTGAGATAAAGATATTAAGAACAAGTTGATCATGCCTAATCCATGATCATGCTTTTGAGGTAGGTGAGGATAAGTTAAACCCTAATAAGATAAGTAAATATCATTCACCACATGAAATTATAGGGAGATCACTAGTAATCAAATCCAGGCTTACATCTCAATCCTCAATTGTGAATCACTTGGTGATCATAAGTACAATTCTACCACATCTACATTCCACCTATTCTTCACTTAAGAACCACAAGAAAACCTTTAGAGTCAAACTCTGTATTTAATATGGTGAGAAACAATTCAACCATATGACCAAAGTTAACTATAAAAATAACTATAACCAATGTAGTTACTTTAATGATAAATTAAGGATAATAATAGAAATCTATTGGTAGAAGATAAAACCAATTCTCAATATCTTAGTAACTAGTGGAAAACATTAAATGTTAAGTAAGCAACCACCTTATCATGGTTAGGGGAGATTAAACCCTAGCGCATGCAATATGGTGTCATCTCATCTCTACAACCTAGAATTAAATCTCAACCCTAGTTTGTGTATCACTTGGGTGATCACAGATAAAACCTAGACCATAATTGAGAATCAAACCCATGACCATGATGGAAATATCATTAGAACCCTGGAAAGGCATATTCATGAAATCTTATGCTTCACTTACTAAACCTGAGAAAACCCCTTGTGATACATCTTATAAATAAGACCATAAGTGTGATTATCAACCACTTACCTATATAATTAAGACTCAACCTTGAGTAGAGTAATATTTACTCTAGGTATTTCAAAGGATTATGAGACCATAACACTAATGTTAGCTTTAATATGGGTTATCATCAAATCTACAAAACCTTAATAAAATGTTGCTCACATGAAATATTATGCAAGTAATTAATTCCTCGAATGGAAACCAAGACATAATAACAATTCCTGAAAAACTTTGATATGAAAGTATCCACTCTCATAATTCTAAACAGAATTGATTGCATAGTAAAAAGTGAATTAAAGGGAACATATACAATTCATGATTAATTGTTATTTTGAATAAATTCATAAATATGTACTATAATCTCAGCTAAAATGATCTGACCAAATAGAATTGGGGAAATAATAGTCAGGAAACTAAATCTTGATTAAAACAACATAATTGAAATAATTGCAAACAGTATTGGATTCAATTATGAATTCAAATTGAAAATATAAAACAGAAAAGAAAAACAGAAAAGAAAAAGAGGAGAAAGACATTACCTGGCCGAGCAGCCCACCATTCCAGCCAACCACTGGCCCAGTAGCAGCCCAAGTCGAGCCCAACAACAGCAGCCCGTACCTCTTCGTCAAAACAAAAAAAAATCAGAGGAGGGTCGTCCTCATCCCTTTCCTCGCGCATGGTGGACAGCGAGACGCCGTGGCCAGCTTCCCTTCGTCGCTGGTGGTCTCTCCTTCATCGACGGCGTGACAAGGCTCTCCCTTGAGCGGTATAAGTACCCTGGACGATGACCAATCTCCGTTTTCCCCTCTCTCTGCTCAATTTCCCCCATAACCAAAACCCTGGCTCCGCCGATCACCCTTACCGCCGGTGATGGAAGCCTCCACGAGACAAACCGAGCACACCAGCGTGACCGCCGTCCTCGACATGACCAGCCTACGGAAGGAATCGAGCTGAGAAGCCCCGGAGCGTCGCCGTCGAGCTCGTTCTCTCCGACGGCCGGAGCAGTCGATTCCGGCGATCTAGAGCTCCTCCGACCATGCCATCGCCTCCACTCTGCTCGCGGTGAGCCACTGAGTCTTCCGAACACCTTAGCTTCCCCTAATTTCCTTTGCATCACCGTTGCACCGTTCACTTGTGAGCACCGCCGTCGGGCATTACCGCCGTCGCCGCTCCAGCGACCATTATGGGGCGGCGCCACCACCAGTCTGTTTGTCTTGCCGCCCTCGATCGATTGAGCCTACACACAGCCCCGCGCGAACCCGGACTCGCCGGCGGCGTCCACTGATGACCCACAAGTATAGGGGGTGTATCGTAGTATCTTCGATAAGTAAGAATGTTGATCCCAACGAGGAGCAGAAGGTGTTGACAAGCAGTTTCGATGAAGGATTCACTGTAAATGCTCGCAGACAAGTATTCGGGGGGTTTTGATGTAACAGATGAATAAAGTACGAGTAAGTAAAGTGCGAGAGTAATAATTGCAGCGAGTGGCCCAATCCTTTTTAGCACAAAGGACAAGCCGGTTTGTTTACTTATAATGACCAAACGTTCTCGAGGACACACGGGATTTTAGTCTAGTGCTTTCGCTACATACGGCTAATTAGTCTTCATTGTTTTGATAAGTGTTGTGTGGGTGAACCTATGCTAATGTACCACCCTTCCTAGGACTAATACATACTTGTCATTATACCCCTTGCAAGCATCCGCAACTACAAGAAAGTAATTAAGATAAATCTAACCACGGCCTTAAACTGCGAGATCCCGCTATCCCTCCCTGCATCGATATACCAACGGGGGTTCAGGTTTCTGTCACTCCGGCAACCCCGCAATTGGAAAACGAATACAAGATGCATTCCCCTAGGCCCATAAAGGTGAAGTGTCGTGTAGTCGACGTTCACACGACACCTGTCGAGGGTACTCCTCGCCAATGCCCTCCGATAGGGGCTTAGGGTTGATGGAATCCTGCAAGCTGACACGAGACATCGGTTCACAGACAAGCGGGGAGAGCGATTTACCCAGGTTCGGGGCCCTCGATGAGGTAAAACCCTTACGTCCTGTCTGTCTGTTCTTGATTATGATGATAATGGGTTACAATGGGGTGCCGAATAGTTTGGCTGAGATCTCGTCGAGTTGGCTAATTGCTAGAGTATCCTAGCTCTAAGCTTTTGCTGGCTAAGATCGCTAAGATTGATCGTGTCCCTCGGCAGCCCTTCTCCTGGCCTTTATATAGGAGGATAGGTCTCAAGAGTCTTAACCGAGTACGACTAGGTTTACAGTAGTTTTAGATCTAATCTTTCCTTGTTCGGCTGCTTCCTTGTCTTGCTCGCCAAGGATTCCTCTGGTGCGCCATCCAGGTGGCCCATCTCGCCTTCGCGTGTCTTCATGGGCCTCCAATTAGTCAATACAGGATAGGGCAATGTTGGTTACCCGAAGGGTAATGCCCACGTCAGTAGCCCCCGAGTGTCTGGCCGAAGATAGTTCGGGTAGAGACTAAAACATGTCTTCTCCTGATGTTCTTCTCCTTCATTGTCCTTGTTCCTCTTGAATCTGCTCCGTCTTCATTTTATCGGGTGCGCGCCAGCGCTCCCGTTGGGAGTAGCCCCCGATTCTAGGTACGGATGCTTGCAATCCGTGCATAGACTCAAGTTGTACTACTCGTATATTCTCCTCTGCCGATGTTTTCCACAGGTCTTCATAGGCCATCCGTTACATTTTCTTTATGCAAAGGATAATGAGTAACGTGCCCAATTTTTGTTGGTTAACTGCCGATGGCAAAACAACGTTACCCTACACAGAATCAAGTCCCCGGGCATGATCCTGGAGTGCAAAAAACTTCTATCGGGTGCGCGCCGCGCTCCCCCGATGGGAGTAATTGTCGAGTCTGGGTGCAGACTCAAACCTTCTTCCTTCGACTGCTTATTCTGTCGAGTCTTCATTTTATCGGGTGCGCGTCAGCGCTCCCGATGGGAGTAGCCCCCGAGTCTAGGTACGGATGTCTGCAGCCGGGCGTAGACTCAAGTCCTTCATCCGATAACTTTTCATTTTTCCTTCGAATGCTTCAAGTTTTTTTTATGACGTCACTGTTGACGTGTAAGTGCTGTGGGCCGATTGACAGGACTTGACCTGACGGGCCCACCCTAGTTCTGCGCGGGCAGTTTTTAGGGTTTGACCAATGCACGCGTGGCGATCGAGGCGTCTCCTTGATTTTCGCACGACGTGGGAATAATGGGCCGCCGGTTCCACTCCTTCTTCAAGCGCCACGTGTACAGTCAGATCTGCTCCACTCCCCACGATGCTTTGTGGAGTTATGGCCACGATTGAACATGAATTCTTACGGGATAAATAGGGTGCATCTTCTCTTTTTATTTTTTACCCCGTTTACTGCTCATCTTCTCCCTCAAGCTTCCCTGTTCCTCTGCCTCTTCACCAGAAGCTCCGTTCACCATGGGCAAGAAGAAAAGCGGCAGTACTTCGGAGGCGAGCAAAGTTAGCCGCGATTGGAGCGCCTCCGCCATTTCCAACCGCGACATCAGCAAACTTCGCGCTCTCGGCTTCATCTCCGCATCTGAGGATGACATTCGTCTCCCAGGTTCGGTTTCTCGCCCAAATCCCCGAAGGGCTTCACCATTATGTTCGTTGCTTTCTGTTTCGTGGCCTCTCTCTTCGGCCCACGAGTTCCTTCGCTCCCTCCATTTCTTCTATGGGATTCAGCTGCGCAGCTGACCCCAAATTCCATCCTCCACCTTTCCATTTTTATTACCGTCTGCGAGGCCTTCCTTGGCATTGAGCCTCACTGGGGCCTTTGGAAGAAGATCTTTTATGTGAAGCATCACAACGACAGTAATGGCCCCCCCGTTGTCGGTGGCGTTGGCTTCGTCGTCAGGAAGGAGGTCGACTACTTCGACTATCCGATGAAGGAATCCGTCCAGGGCTGGCGCAACAAGTGGTTCTACCTGCGAGATCCCGCCGTTCCTGGGCGGCGTTCGAATCTCCTTCTTTTTGATGACGTCTTGGTAGCTCATAAGAAGAAGTCTTGGCAAAACGCCCTTTCTCCCGAAGAAAAGGCGACAGCCGATGAACTATTTGAGCAGATAGTCACTTTGAAGAATACAGAGGCTCGACGATGTGCGGCACTGAAGTAGTTTCAGTGTTCCTACAACGTCGAGTGCAGCCGCTGATGTCCCGCCCTCACCAGTTGTGGCTTTATACTGGCAAAAGCGACAAGTCAAGGATCAACTCTGCCGACCTATCGGCAGATGAGCTTCGGGACGAAGTTCGTCGCCTAACATGCCTTAGTACCAAGGACACCATTGTCTTGACATCGGCGCATCCTCCCTATGATCTCAAGCATCTCCCGTCCGAGGTAACCTTACCGCTCTTCGTTTACTGTTATTACTTCTTTTTTCTGTTTGTGCCTTACAAGTTTCTATCCTTCCACAGGCTCCCACTGTTGCCCAATGTTATCCTCCCTCACCCGAGAGCGGCGTGGTACTGGAGGATGACGATGATGATTCTGAGGGAACCTAGGACGTTCAGCACATTCTTGAGGACAGCGATGTCCAAGAGGAGGAAGCTGCCGAAGATGACGCCTTCCTCAGGAGCAGGCGTCGTAGCGAGTACATGATGACCTTATCACATCGGCTGAATCAAGTCCTAGAGGAGGAGATAATGATGCCGACGAAGCTGCTTCGCCTCCTCCTGCTAAGAAGAGTTCAACAAGTTTCTTCGTGGACGAAGATGATCTGGACCTGTGAGCATCTATACTCCTTTTTTTTAAATTTATTTCTTGTCACCCTGCATGCTAATTGTGCACTGTACTTAAGTAGCTCTGACGATGACGATGTTCCTCTCGCGAAGAGGGCCAAGCTAGCCTCTGAGAGAGCAGCATCGGCTAAGGAGTCAAATCCTTCTCCCGCCAAGTCAACACCTCCTTCACGAACGGGTGTGGAGAAGGTCCCAGTATCGAGAGTTATTCCTCCTGATGATGCTCCCACCCCGTCGGCTGGCCGTGATCATGTAAGTACTTAATCTATCTGGCTTTGCCGAGTTTCTATCGTCTGACTCCTCTTGATTTTTTCTGGCTGCAGCCGATTTACGCTACAGTCGACGCTGTGGCGGACTTTGCTGAGCAATTCACTCGCCTTGAGGCCGAAAACTCCCAACTTCGAAAGGCCATCAAATCTTCGGCTGGTCAGGTGGTTGAGGCCACAGGCGTGCTACCGATGCCAAGAATGAGAACGCCTTGTTGAAGGAAGAAGTGAAGAGGCTGAAGCGTCAGATGAAGGATAATCAAGATGCCAGGCGTGCAGCGGCGGCTGCAGTCGATGAGAAGGAAGGTGTCCTCCGTGAATCCATCAAGAATTTATTGGGTAAAAATCCTCATGGTATTTCGCTTCTTTCTTGGTGTTTCTTCATTGATTACTGATATGTCTCTCTTTCAGAGGCTGCCAATATAACTGTCAGCCAACGCCATCAGCTTCGGGAGGACTCCACAGCCGATGCTTTGTTACTTGCCGCTGAGTCTAATATCCAGGTCCTTGGACTACTGCAAAAGACCAAGGGAGCACTGTCGAAGCTATACTCGATGATCTTCCCAAAGATGAAGCTAGACAGGACTCTCGACGAGATGGCGGAAGCTTTCCTTGTCGACCCTTCCGAGCCTGTGGAGGTACTGAAATGCCGCAGCCGCTTGATTGGAGCGGTTCTTACTTTTCAGTTGCTTATGGGCCATGGGATGGGGTCAGAATTGGAGGAGTTTTCTAAGGCACTGCATGTTGATGATGAAAGCCATCTGGTCGATCTTGAGCCTTTCAAGAGATCGGCAATAACTTGCGCCAACCGACTTCTGAAGCTGGTGGATGAAGCGCAAGCCGAACCTGTTCCTGAGTCTGCCCCTGGTTCATCGTCGGCGAATCCTTGAACTATTATTTGACTTGTTGTACATAAGATCATCAGTAACTCGAAAAATTCGGCTCTGTTGCCAATTTAAGCATCCTTTTGTCTGTATGATGTGTGCTCAATGCTCCCGATGGGAGTTTTTATATTAATGCTTGGTCTGAACTGAGGACTGTACTGCAGATTCCTTCATCTTCTTCCCGTGCCGAGCTCTTTCCGAACCCTTTGAGTAATGACGAGTCAGGCCTTGTTCGTCGTTTACGTGATCAGGTGTCTTGTCTAAATAAAGACATCACTTCTCTTCGTGCGATGGTTGCCTTGGTGAAGAAAAAGGGAGGGATAGCGACTGCTGTCGAACAATACGCTCTCGATGGTCTTCATGTTGCTACCGAAAGCTTGGGCTGTAAGTATTGGCCTATCTTCTAATTTCTGGCATAGCTTGAATGTTCTTTTATCTGACATTCGTTTCTTCTCCAGTCGTAGCTTCGGATGCAGCTGAAGAGGACAAGAAGATTCATGAAGAGGTTGAGGCGATGACCGATGTTGCGCATCCAACGCATGGTTTATGGCTGCATCGCCCGAAGGCTATTGTCATGGCGAAGTTTAAGTACCGGGTGATGAAGGCGCATTACTATTTTGATAAGTACTATGCCCATCTCACGATGGTTTGGAACACCTTGTTTCCTCTAGACCAAGCACCCGAAACCTTGTCTGGCTTGTTCACCCGATTCAAGTCTCCTGAGAGGATTTGACGGCTGGTGCGGAAAGAGCTTCTAGCTGGTGCTGAGCTTGCCTTTGCTTCAATATTGGCGTGCCATCCATCTTTAGATTTGAGAGCCGTGGCAAACACTGAAAGGGATTTAGGCCAGTACTATGATGTTGCTAGAGGTCCTGCTTACACCATCGTTTCTCGGATGGAATCATGCCTTGAAAAGGAACTGAAGGCCCACTGGGATCGGGGAACTGATGTCTACGGGTGCTTCTATTCTTGTAGACAGTGTTGGGCCTCCAAGAGCAGAGGTTTGTAGAACAGCAGCAAGTTTCCCTTAAGTGGATCACCCAAGGTTTATCCAACTCAGGGAGGAAGAGGTCAAAGATATCCCTCTCATGCAACCCACGCAACCACAAAGCAAGAAGTCTCTTGTGTCCCCAACACACCTAATAGGTGCACTAGTTCGGCGAAGAGATAGTGAAATACAGGTGGTATGAATAAGTATGAGCAGTAGTAACGAGCGCCGAGAAAAGTGCTTTGCCCGGGATCGGCGTGTGATGGATGGTGGTAATATTGCGGACAATACAAATGCGGTGAGAACGATAAACAAGCAGCGATAGCGATATTTAGGAACAAGGCCTATGGATCATACTTTCACTAGTGGACACTCTCAACATTGATCACATAACAGAATAAATAGATAGATGCTAGACTCTACACCCTCTTGTTGGATGATGAACACCACTAACTCTGTAGGATTACACGAACCCTCAATGCCGGAGTTAACAAGCTCCACAATATTCGATGTTCATATTTAAATAACCTTAGAGTGCATGACAGATCAACATAACCAAACCAAGTACTAACATAGCATGCACTACTCGTCACCTTCACGCTACGAAAGGAGGCATAGATCACATCAATACCATCATAGCAATAGTTAACTTCATAATCTACAAGAGATCACAATCATAGCCTACGCCAAGTACTACACGATGCACACACTGTCACCATTACACCGTGCAGGAGGAGTAAACTACTTTAATAACATCACTAGAGTAGCACATAGATGAATAGTGATACAAAACACATTGCAATCATAAAGAGATATAAATAAGCACTTCACTATGCCATTCATAACAGTGAATAAGTATTCAGTGAAATATAGCCTAAGAGACCCACACGGTGCACACACTTGTCACCTTTACACACGTGGGACAAGGAGTCTCCGGAGATCACATAAGTAAAATCCACTTGACTAGCATAATGACATCTAGATTACAAGCATCATCATATGAATCTCAATCATGTAAGGCAGCTCATGAGATTATTGTATTGAAGTACATAGGAGAGAGATTAACCACATAGCTACCGGTACAGCCCTTAGCCTCGATGGAGAACTACTCCCTCCTCATGGGAGACAGCGAGCGGTGATGAAGATGGCGGTGGTGTCGATGGAGGAGCCTTCCGGGGCACTTCCCCGTCCCGGCGGCGTGCCGGAACAGAGACTCCTGTCCCCCAGATCTTGGCTTCGCGATGGCGGCGGCTCTGGAAGGTTTCTCGTACCGTGGCTCTTCCGTCTCGAAGATTTAGGTCAGGGACCATTAAATAGGCGAAGAGGCGGAGTCGGAGGGTCGACGAGGCGGTGACACAATAGGGGGGCGCGGCCCACCCCCTGGCCGCGCCGGCCTACCATCTGGGGCCCACAGGGCCCTCCTCTGGTGGCTCTCGGGTGTTCTGGAAGCTTCGTGGAATTTTAAGATCCTGGGCGTTGATTTCGTCCAATTCCGAGAATATTTCCTTACTAGGATTTCTGAAACCAAAAACAGCAGAAACGAGAACCGCACTTCGGCATCTCGTCAATAGGTTAGTTCCGGAAAACGCATAAAATCATCATAAAGTGTGAACAAAACATGTAGGTATTGTCATAAAACAAGCATGGAACATAAGAAATTATCGATACGTCGGAGACATATCAGCATCCCCAAGCTTAGTTCCTACTCGTCCCGAGTAGGTAAACGATAACAAAGATAATTTCTGAAGTGACATGCTACCAACATGATCTTAATCATACTATTATAAAGCATATGAGATGAATGCAGCGATTCAAAGCAATGGTAAATACAATGGTTAAACAATTGAATCATATAGCAAAGACTTTTCATGAATAGTACTTTCAAGACAAGCATCAATAAGTCTTGCATAAGAGTTAACTCAAAAAGCAGTAAATTCATAGTAAAAACATTGAAGCAACACAAAGGAAGATTAAGTTTCAGCGGTTGCTTTCAACTTGTAACATGTACATCTCATGGATATTGTCAACATAAAGTAATATAACAAGTGCAATATGCAAGTATGTAAGAATCAATGCACAGTTGACACGAGTTTTTGCTTCTAAGATGGAAGGAAGTAGGTAAACTGACTCAACATAAAAGTAAAAGAATGGCCCTTCGCAGAGGGAAGCAGGGATTAAATCATGTGCTAGAGCTTTTATTTTGAAACATAAAAAGAGCATAAAAGTAAAGTTTCGAGAGGTGTTTGTTGTTGTCAACGAATGGTAGTGGGCACTCTAACTACCTCGCCAACCAGACTTTCAAGAGCGGCTCCCATGAAGGACGTCATCTCTACCAGCAAGGTAGATCATCCCTCTTCTCTTTTGTTTACACATGTACTTTAGTTTTTATTATGAGTGACACTCCCCCCAACCTTTGCTTACACAAGCCATGGCTAATCGAATCCTCGGGTGCCTTCCATCAATCTCATACCATGGAGGAGTGTCTATTTGCAAAATTAAGTTGCTTACTGATGAATTAGAGCAAAACATGTGAAGAGAATTATTAATGAAGTTTGATTAATCGGGGCTGGGAACCCCATTGCCGGCTCTTTTTGCAAAATTATTGGATAAGCGGATGTGCCACTAGTCCATTATGAAAGTCTGTCAAGAGTAAATGACAAGGTTGAAAGATAAACACCACATACTTCCTCATGAGCTATAAAACATTGACACAAATTGAGAAGCATTTTGAAGGTTTAAAGGTAGCACATGAAGTATTTACTTGGAATGGTAGAGAAATACCATGTAGTAGGTAGGTATGGTGGACACAAATGGCATAGTGTTTGGCTCAAGGATTTGGATGCACGAGAAGTATTCCATCTCAGTACAAGGCTTAGGCTAGCAAGGTTATTTGAAGCAAACACAAGGATGAACCGGTACAGCAAAACTCACATAAAAACATATTGCAAGCATTATAAGACTCTACACTGTCTTCCTTGTTGTTCAAACCCTTACTAGAAAATATCTAGACTTTAGAGAGACCAATCATGCAATCCAAATTTTAGCAAGCTCTATGTATTTCTTCATTAATAGGTGCAAAGTATATGATGAAAGAGCTTAATCATGAGCACAACAATTGCCAAGTATCAAGTTATTCAAGAAATCATACAATTTACTACATGTAGCATTTTCTGTTTCCAACCATACAACAATTAACGAAGCAGTTTCAACCTTCGCCATGAAAATTAAAAGCTAAGAACACATGTGTTCATATGAACCAGCGGAGCGTGTCTCTCTCCCACACAAGCATTTATTCAAACAAAAACAAAAACAAAAACATGCAGACGCTCCAAGTAAATTACATAAGATGTGACCAAATAAAAATATAGTTTCAAGGGAAGGAACCTGATAATTTTATCGATGAAGAAGGGGATGCCTTGGGCATCCCCAAGCTTAGACGCTTGAGTCTTCTTGAAATATGCAGGGATGAACCACCGGGGCATCCCCAAGCTTAGACTTTTCACTCTTCTTGATCACATTGTATCATCCTCCTCTCTTGACCCTTGAAAACTTCCTCCACACCAAACTCGAAACAACTCATTAGAGGGTTAGTGCATAATCAAAAATTCACATGTTCATAGGTGACACAATCATTCTTAACACTTCTGGACATTGCCCAAAGCTACTGGAAGTTAATGGAACAAAGAAATCCATCCCACATAGCAAAAGAGGCAATGCGAAATAAAAGGCAGAATCTGTCAAAACAGAATAGTCCGTAAAGACGAATTTTAAAGAGGCACCGAGACTTGCTCAAATGAAAATGCTCAAATTGAATGAAAGTTGCGTACATATCGAGGATCACTCACATAAATTGGCAGAATTTTTTGAGTTCCCTACGAAGAATTCTGCCCAAATTTGTGACGAGCAAGAAATCTGTTTTACGCGAGTAATCCAAATCTAGTATGAACCTTACTATCAAAGACTTTACTTGGCAAAACAATGCAATAAAATAAAGATAAGGAGAGGTTGCTACAGTAGTAACAACTTCCAAGACTCAAATATAAAACAAAGTACTGTAGTAAAATAAACACATGGGTTATCTCACAAGAAGTTCTTTCTTTATAGCCATTAAGATGGGCTCAGCAGTTTTAATGATGCACTCGCAAGAAATAGTATTTGAAGCAAAAGAGAGCATCAAGAGGAAAATTCAAAACAAATTTAAGCATAACATGCTTCCTATGAAAAGGAATCTTGTAAATAAACAAGTTATGTAGGCATAATGCAATAAGCATAGGAAGATAGAACAAGTGTAGCTTCAAAAATTTCAGCACATAGAGAGGTGTTTTAGTAACATGAAAATTTCTACAACCATATTTTCCTCTCATAATAACTTTCAGTAGTATCATGAGCAAACTCAACAATATAACTATCACATAAAGGATTCTTATCATGAGTCTCATGCATAAAATTATTACTCTCCACATAAGCATAATCAATTTTATTAGTAATAGTGGGAGCAAATTCAACAAAGTAGCTATCATTATTATTCTCATCATCAAATATAGGAGGTATATTGTAATCATAATCAAATTTATCCTCCATAACAGGCGGCGCCAAAAGGCTACTATCATTATAATCATCATAAATAGGAGGCAAAGTATCATCAAAGTAAATTTTCTCCTCAATGCTTGGGGGACTAAAAAGATCATGCTCATCAAAACCAGCTTCCCCAAGCTTAGAATTTTCCATAGCATTAGCAACAATAGTGTTCAAAGCATTCATATTAATAACATTCCCATTAGCATGCATATAAAGTTCCATGGGTTTTTTAATTCTCTCTTCAAACACATCATGTCCTAATTCAAGATAAAGTTCATAAAGATCTCTCATATTTTTGTTGTTTTCCATTATGCCTAACTAGTGTAAACAAGAAACAAAAAGATGCAATTGCAGGATCTAAAGGAAATAGCTTCGAGTACTTACAACGGCGAAAATAGCTTAGTAGCCGAGATCCGGAGTGTGAGTACCTTTTACCTTTCCTGCCTGGCAACGGCGCCAGAAAAGTGTTTGCTGGCGCGTGGTTGACGAGGGAGGAAATGGTGTAGCTTTCCTTCGTTCCCCGGCAACGGCGCCAGAAAAGTGCTTGATGTCTACAGGTGCTTCTATTCTTGTAGACAGTGTTGGGCCTCCAAGAGCAGAGGTTTGTAGAACAGCGACAAGTTTCCCTTAAGTGGATCACCCAACGTTTATCGAACTCGGGGAGGAAGAGGTCAAAGATATCCCTCTCATGCAACCCTGCAACCACAAAGCAAGAAGTCTCTTGTGTCCCCAACACACCTAATAGGTGCACTAGTTCGGCAAAGAGATAGTGAAATACAGGTGGTATGAATAAGTATGAGCAGTAGTAACAGCGCCAGAAAAGTGCTTTGCCCAGGACTGGCGTGTGATGGATGGTGGTAATATTGCGGACAATACAAATGCAGTAGAACAGTAAACATGCAGCAATAGCAGTATTTAGGAACAAGGCCTAGGGATCATACTTTCACTAGTGGACACTCTCAACATTGATCACGTAACAGAATAAATAGATATATGCTAGACTCTACACCCTCTTGTTGGATGATGAACACCACTAACTGTGTAGGATTACACGAACCCTCAATGCCGGAGTTAACAAGCTCCACAATATTCGATGTTCATATTTAAATAACCTTAGAGTGCATGAAAGATCAACATAACCAAACCAAGTACTAACATAGCATGCACACTCTGTCACCTTCACGCTACGAAAGGAGGCATAGATCACATCAATACCATCATAGCAATAGTTAACTTCATAATCTACAAGAGATCACAATCATAGCCTACGCCAAGTACTACACGATGCACACACTTGTCACCATTACACCGTGCGGGAGGAGTAAACTACTTTAATAACATCACTAGAGTAGCACATAGATGAATAGTGATACAAAACACATTGCAATCATAAAGAGATATAAATAAGCACTTCACTATGCCATTCATAACGGTGAATAAGTATTACATGAAATATAGCCTAAGAGACCCACACGGTGCACACACTGTCACCTTTACACACGTGGGACTTGGAGTCTCCGGAGATCACATAAGTAAAATCCACTTGACTAGCATAATGACATCTAGATTACAAGCATCATCATATGAATCTCAATCATGTAAGGTAGCTCATGAGATTATTGTATTGAAGTACATAGGAGAGAGATTAACCACATAGCTACCAGTCCAGCCCTTAGCCTCGATGGAGAACTACTCCCTCCTCATGGGAGAAAGCAGCGGTGATGAAGATGGCGGTGGTGTCGATGGAGGAGCCTTCCGGGGGCACTTCCCCGTCCCGGCGGCGTGCCGGAACAGAGACTCCTGTCCCCCAGATCTTCGCTTCGCGATGGCGGCGGCTCTGGAAGGTTTCTCGTACCGTGGCTCTTCCGTCTCGAAGATTTAGGTCAGGGACCTTTAAATAGGCGAAGAGGCGGAGTCGGAGGGTCGACGAGGCGGTGACACAATAGGGGGGCGCGGCCCACCCCCTGGCCGCGCTGGCCTACCATCTGGGGCCCACAGGGCCCTCCTCTGGTGGCTCTAGGGTGTTCTGGAAGCTTCGTGGAATTTTAAGATCCTGGGCGTTGATTTCGTCCAATTTCGAGAATATTTCCTTACTAGGATTTCTGAAACCAAAAACAGCAGAAAACAGGAACTGGCACTTCGGCATCTCGTCAATAGGTTAGTTCCGGAAAACGCATAAAATCATCATAAAGTGTGAACAAAACATGTAGGTATTGTCATAAAACAAGCATGGAACATAAGAAATTATCGATACATCGGAGACGTATCAGGAACCCGATTATAAATGTAATAACCTTGTATCTGCATAAGATTGTTTACTGCGTACGCTGCACGCTATGTTAGTTTGATTGATATTTTATTTGTCGAGTGCGGCTGAGTGATCAGTTCAACCTGCTTTCTCGACGACTTCATTGGATTTTACGCAATGTTATTGCGAAGTCGATATGTAATCTATTCGAAAGCTCGGCTTCGTCACGCGGTGCACCGGTTTGAGCCTTATCTTGTGATAATATAACCATCGACTGCAGCACTCGCGTATTTTTCGAGGCTTGGATTGGTTGTTTTTGTGTGTCATTAATCTTAGCTCTCGCTGAGAGTATTTAATTAATGACACTGTGTAAGCACATTTCTTTTGGGCCAACGCTCCCGATGGGAGTTAGAGCCGATGGTAGGGGCTCCAAACGTTATGTTCGGGTGCCAAAGCCTGAAGCAAGAAAAAAGGTAGAAAATATGATTAGATCTTTATTCATAATGTAAAGCAACCTTATAGGCCGTTGAATGATTAAAAACAATCGTGTCCGATGTATAGAACCGTCGCAACTGCGCGATGTTCCACGGATTCTCGACATCTTTTCCTGAAGCTGGATTTTTGAGCCGATAGGCTCCTCCTGGTATCACTTCGGTGATGATGTATGGTCCTTCCCATGGAGATTCTAGCTTCAAGGGTCTTTTTTGCTTCAGCCGAAGTACCATATCCCCAACATTGAAACTTCGGCGAGTATTCGTCGGCTGTGGTAGTTTCTCAGCGCTTGCTGGTATACCGTTGTTCTTGCCAAGGCGATATCTCGTGCTTCGTCAAGAAGATCGACAGCATCTTGTAGTGCGATGTTGGAGGAGGACTCTGTGTAAGCTGTCACTCGAGGAGCTTCAAATCGAACGTCGGCTGGTAGGACTGCTTCGGCTCCGTGCACCAAGAAGAATGGAGTATATTGAGTCGACCTGTTGGGTGTGGTACGCAAACTCCAGAGTACAGATGGTAACTCTTCGACTCAGGCTCCGGCTGCGCCTTTAAGGCGTTTCTTGAGGCCATCTCCTATTAGACCATTGATCCTTTCCACCTGGCCGTTGGTCTGGGGGTGAGAGATCGATGCGAATTTCAATTTGATTCCTCCATCATCACAAAATTTCATGAACTCCTCGGAATCAAAGTTAGAGCCGTTGTACGTGACGATCTTTGTGGGGCATACCGAATCGACAAGTTATCCCCTTGAAGAATTGAACCGCTGTTTCAGCTTTCTGATTTCGCACAGGTACTGCCTCGATCCACTTAGTGAATTTGTCGACTGCAACCAATAAGTACGTGTGCCCTCTGGGTGACGATCTTGGCAGCGATCTGATACGTCTCCGACGTATCGATAATTTCTTATGTTCCATGCCACATTATTGATGATATCTACATGTTTTATGCATACTTTATGTCATATTTATGCATTTTACTGGAACTAACCTATTGATGAGATGCCGAAGAGCCGATTCTCTGTTTTACTGCTGTTTTTGGTTTCAGAAATCCTAGTAAGGAAATATTCTCGGAATTGGACGAAATCAACGCCCAGGGGCCTATTTTCACACGAAGCTTCCAGAAGACCGAAGAGTCAACGAAGTGGGGCCACGAGGCGGCCAGAAGGTAGGGCGGCGCGGCCCAAGCCTTGGCCGTGCCGACCTGTCTCCTGGGTCCCTCGTGTGGCCCCCTGACCTGCCCTTCCGCCTACAAACAGCCTTCGTCGCGAAACCCCCGCATGCGAGAGCCACGATACGGAAAACCTTCCGGAGACGCCGCCGCCGCCAATCCCATCTCGGGGGATTCGGGAGATCGCCTCCGGCACCCTGCCGGAGAGGGGATTCATCTCCCGGAGGACTCTACACCGCCATGGTCGCCTCCGGAGTGATGAGTGAGTAGTCTACCCCTGGACTATGGGTCCATAGCGGTAGCTAGATGGTTGTCTTCTCCTCATTGTGCTTAATTGTCGGGTCTTGTGAGCTGCCGAACATGATCAAGATCATCTATCCGTAATGCTATATGTTGTGTTTGTTGGGATCCGATGAATAGAGAATACCATGTTATGTTGATTATCAATTTATATCTATGTGTTGTTTATGATCTTGCATGCTCTCTGTTACTAGTAGATGCTCGGCCAAGTTGATGCTAGTAACTCCAAGAGGGAGTATTTATGCTCGATAGTGGGTTCATGTCTCCGTGAATGCGGGGAGTGAGAGAAACCTCTAAGGTTATGGATGTCTTGTTGCCACTAGGGATAAAACATTGATGCTATGTCCGAGGATGTAGTTATTGATTACATTACGCGCAATACTTAATGCAATTGTCCTGTTGTTAGCAACTTAATACCGGAAGGGGTTCGGATGATAACTTTGAAGGTGGACTTTTTAGGCATAGATGCATGCTTGGATAGCGGTCTATGTACTTTGTTGTAATGCCCAATTAAATCTCACTATACTCATCATAATATGTATGTGCATGGTCATGCCCTCTCTATTTGTCAATTGCCCAAGCTGTAATTTGTTCACCCAACATGCTATTTATCTTATGGGAGAGACACCACTAGTGAACTGTGGACCCCGGTCCAATTCTTTACATCTGAAATACAATCTACTGCAATACTTGTTCTACTGTTCTCTGCAAACAATCATCATCCACACTATACATCTAATCCGTTGTTACAGCAAGCCGGTGAGATTGACAACCTCACTGTTTCGTTGGGGCAAAGTACTTGGTTTGTGTTGTGCAGGTTCCACGTTGGCGCCGGAATCCCTGGTGTTGCGCCGCACTACATTTCATCGCCATCAACCTTCAACGTGCTTCTTGACTCCTACTGGTTCGATAAACCTTGGTTTCTAACTGAGGGAAACTTACTGCTGTACGCATCACACCTTCCACTTGGGGTTCCCAACGGTCGCGTGCTGTACGCGTGTCAAGCTAAATTTCTGGCGCCGTTGCCGGGGAGATCAAGACACGCTGCAAGGGGAGTCTCCACATCGCAATCTCTTTACTTTGTTTTTGTCTTGCTTTACTTTATTTACTACTTTGTTTGCAGCACTAAATCAAAATACAAAAAAATTAGTTGCTAGTTTTACTTTATTTGCTATCTTGTTTGCTATATCAAAAACACAAAAAAATTAGTTACTTGCATTTACTTTATATAGTTTGCTTAATTTACTGTTGCTAAAATGAATAATACTGAAGTTGAAGTTCGTTCGTTTAAGCAACAAGGGGGAGAATGTTTAAGAGATGCTTGGTATAGAATTAGTAATGCCCATAATAGGTGCACTAAGAAACACTCCACCACTATTTTACTCAGGAATTTTTATGTTGGTATCTCTAGTCTGGAATAGGTATGTTCTTGATTGTCTCGCGGAGGTAACTTCCTAAGTACTCCTGCCTTAGAAGCTACTTGCATTATTGAGAGTTTATTTGGAATACCACCTGTTAATGAAGTTAAAATTGAAACCTCTCTTGAAGATGTCATGAAAAAGTTGGAAACCATAGAACAAAACCTTCCAAGTATTGATACTACTTTGGGAGCATTACTTGATAGCACTGATAAACTTGATAAATCTCTAGGTGGAATTAATGAGAAAATTGCCATTTTGGAATCTTGTGCTATTCATGATAATCAAACCCAAAGGATTAGTGAACTTGAAGAGGCTATGGGAACATTGGGTTCAACATTTTCATCTATAAAATTTAGAGAGAAAGCTTATGTGGGTAAGGAGCAAAAGTTCATGTATGTCTCTAAGGGGCCTAAACCAAAAAGCTATTATAGGCCTAAAATTGATAAAGCTCTTAAAACCACTATAGATAAGGGAGCATCTAAGACACCTAATGGGATAAATTTTGAAAATGATGTTGATCCTTCATCTTTTGATAATACTTGATATACACTTTCTGCGCCTAGCTGAAAGGCGTTAAAAAAAAGCGCTTATGGGAGACAACCCATGTTTTTACTACAGTACCTTTATTTTTATTTTGAGTCTTGGAAGTTGTTTACTACTGTAGCAACCTCTCCTTATCTTAGTTTTGTGCTTTGTTGTGCCAAGTAAAGTCGTTGATAGTAAGGTTCATACTAGATTTGGATTACTGCGCAGAAACATATTTCTTTGCTGTCACGAATCTGGGCAAAATTCTCTGTAGGTAACTCAGAAAATTATGCCAATTTACGTGAGTGATCCTCAGATATGTAAGCAACTTTCATTCAATTTGAGCATTTTCATTTGAGCAAGTCTGGTGCCTCAATAAAATTCGTCTTCTACGAACTGTTCTGTTTTGACAGATTCTGCCTTTTATTTCGCATTGCCTGTTTTGATATGTTCGATGGATTTTTCGATTCCATTGACTTTCAGTAGCTTTGTGCAATGTCCAGAAGTGTTAAGAATGATTATATCACCTCTGAACATGTATATTTTGATTGTGCACTGATGTCTACGGGAGCTTCTATTCTTGTAGACAGTGTTGGGCCTCCAAGAGCAGAGGTTTGTAGAACAGCAGCAAATTTCCCTTAAGTGGATCACCCAAGGTTTATCGATCTCAGGGAGGAAGAGGTCAAAGATATCCCTCTCAAGCAACCCCGCAACCACAAAGCAAGAAGTCTCTTGTGTCCCCAACACACCTAATAGGTGCACTAGTTCGGCGAAGAGACAGTGAAATACGGTGTGGTATGAATTTATATGAGCGAGTAGCAACGGTGCCGGAAAAGTGCTTGCTGGCGCGTAGTGATGGATGGTGATATAGCGAGCGAGTAGAAACGCGATGAAAACGAGTAAACAAGCAGCGATAGCGATATTTAGGAACAAGGCCTAGGGATCATACTTTCACTAGTGGACACTCTCAACATTGATCACATAACGGAATAGATAAATGCATACTCTACACTCTTGTTGGATGATGAACACCATTGCGTAGGATTACACGAACCCTCAATGCCGGAGTTAACAAGCTCCTCAATTCAATGTTCATATTTAAATAACCTTAGAGTGCAAGATAGATCAACACAACCAAACCAAGTACTAACATAGCATGCACACCGTAACCTTCACACTATGAAAGGAGGAATAGATCGCATCAATACCATCATAGTAATAGTTAACTTCATAATCTACAAGAGATCACAATCATAGCATAAACCAAGTAATTCATGATGCACACACTGCCAACATTACATCATGGAGGAGGAATAGACTACTTTAATAACATCACTAGAGTAGCACATAGATGAATTGTGATACAAAACTCATATGAATCTCAATCATGTAAAGCAGCTCATGAGATTATTGTATTGAGGTACATGGGAGAGAGATTAACCACATAGCTACAGCGGAGCCCTCAGCCCTCGGGGTGAATTACTCCCTCCTCATCATGGAGGCAGCGATGGCGGTGAAGATGGCGGTGAAGACGGCGGTGGAGATGGCTCCGGGGGCAATTCCCCGTCCCGGCAGGGTGCCGAAACAGAGAGTTCTGTCCCCCGAATTGGAGTTTCGCGACGGTGGCGGCGCCCCTGGAGTCTTTCTGGAGTTTCGTCAATTCGTCCTGCGTTTTTAGGTCGAAAGGGGTTATATAGGCGAAGAGGCGGCGCAGGAGGGCTGACAGGGTGGCCTCACCCTAGGCCGGCGCGGCGGTCCGGCCCGCACCGCCTTATGGTGTGGTGGCCCCCGGCCCCTCTCCGACTCTTCTTCGGTGTTCTGGAGCCTTCCGGGAAAAATAGGAGGTTTGGCGTTGATTTCGTCCAATTCCGAGAATATTGCCCGAACAGCCTTTCTGGAACCAAAAACAGCGGAAAACAGCAACTGGCCTTTCGGCATCTCGTCAATAGGTTAGTTCCGGAAAACGCATAATAATGACATAAAGTGTGAACAAAACATGTAGGTATTGTCATAAAACAAGCATGGAACATAAGAAATTATCGATACGTCGGAGACGTATCAGCATCCCCAAGCTTAGTTCCTACTCGTCCTCGAGTAGGTAAACGATAACAAAGATAATTTCTGAAGTGACATGCTACCAACATAATCTTAATCATACTATTGTAAAGCATATGAGATGAATGCAGCGATTCGAAACAATGTAAATGCAATGAGTAAACAATTGAATCATATAGCAAAGACTTTTCATGAATAGTACTTTCAAGACAAGCATCAATAAGTCTTGCATAAGGGTTAACTCATAAAGCAATAAATTCATAGTAGAGACATTGAAGCAACACAATGGAAGATTAAGTTTCAGCGGTTGCTTTCAACTTGTAACATGTATATCTTATGGATAGTTGTCAATGCAAAGAAATATAACAAGTGCAATAAGCAAGTATGTAAGAATCAATGCACAGTTAATACAAGTGTTTGCTTCTAAGATAGAGAGAAATGGGTGAACTGACTCAACAATAAAAGTAAAAGAATGGTCCTTCAAAGAGGAAAGCATCGATTGCTATATTTGTGCTAGAGCTTTGATTTTGAAAACATAAAGAGAGCATAAAAATAAAGTTTTGAGAGGTGTATGTTGTTGTCAACGAATGGTAGCGGGTACTCTAACCCCCTTGCCAGGCAAACCTTCAAAGAGCGGCTCCCATTTTATTTTATTTTTGGGTGGCACTCCTTCCAACCTTTCTTTCACAAACCATGGCTAACCGAATCCTCGGGTGCCCGCCAACAATCTCATACCATGAAGGAGTGCCTTTTTATTTTAGTTTTATTATGATGACACTCCTCCCAACCTTTGCTTACACAAGCCATGGCTAACCGAATCCTTCGGGTGCCGTCCAACAATCACATACCATGGAGGAGTGTCTATTTTTGTTAATTAATTTGGGACTGGGAATCCCATTGCCAGCTCTTTTTGCAAAATTATTGGATAAGCGGATGAAGCCACTAGTCCATTGGTGAAAGTTGCCCAACAAGATTGAAAGATAAACACCACATACTTCCTCATGAGCTATAAAACATTGACACAAATCAGAGGTGATAAATTTTGAATTGTTTAAAGGTAGACTCAAGCAATTTACTTTGGAATGGTGGAGAAATACCATGTAGTAGGTAGGTATGGTGGACACAAATGGCATAGTGGTTGGCTCAAGTATTTTGGATGCATGAGAAGTATTCCCTCTCGATACAAGGCTTAGGCTAGCAAGGTTGTTTGAAGCAAACACAAGCATGAACTAGTACATCAAAACTTACATAAAAGACATATTACAAGCATTATAAGACTATACATCGTCTTCCTTGTTGTTCAAACACCTCACTAGAAAATATCTAGACTCTAGAGAAACCACTCATGCAATCCAAATTTTAACAAGCTCTATGTATTTCTTCACTAATAGGTGCAAAGTATATGATGCAAGAGCTTAAACAAGAGCACAACAATTGCCAAGTATCAAGTTATTCAAGACATCACACCAATTACTACATGTAGCATTTTCCGTTTCCAACCATATAACAATTAACGAAGCAGTTTCAACCTTCGCCATGAACATTAAAAGCTAAGAACACATGTGTTCATACGAACCAGCGGAGCATGTCTCTCTCCCACACAATGAATGCTAGGATCCATTTTATTCAATCAAAACAAAAAACAAAAACAAACCGACGTTCCAAGCAAAGCACATAAGATGTGACCGAATAAAAATATAGTTTCAAGAGAAGGAACCTGATAATTTGTCGATGAAGAAGGGGATGCCTTGGGCATCCCCAAGCTTAGATGCTTGAGTCCTCTTGAAATATGCAGGGATGAACCACCGGGGCATCCCCAAACTTAGAGCTTTCACTCTCCTTGATCAGATTGTATCATCCTCCTCTCTTGATCCTTGAAAACTTCCTCCACACCAAACTCAAAACAACTCATTAGAGGGTTAGTGCATAATCAAAATTCACATGTTCAGATGTGACATAATCATTCTCAACACTTCTGGACATTGCACAAAGCTACTGAAAGTTAATGGAATAAAGAAATCCATCAAACATAGCAAAACAGGCAATGCGAAATAAAAGGCAGAATCTGTCAAAACAGAACCGTACGTAAAGATGAATTTTCTAGATGCACCAGACTTTCTCAAATGAAAATGCTCAAATTGAATGAAAGTTGCGTACATATCTGAGGATCACTCACGTAAATTGGCAGAATTTTCTGAGTTACCTACAGAGCCTACTGCTCAAATTCGTGACAGCAATAAATCTGTTTCTGCGCAGCAATCCAAATCTAGTATGAACCTTACTATCAAAGACTTTACTTGGCACAATGAAACACAAAACTAAGATAAGGAGAGGTTGCTACAGTAGTAAACAACTTCCAAGACACAAATATAAAACAAAGTACTGTAGCAAAATAACACATGGGTTATCTCCCAAGAAGTTCTTTCTTTATAGCCATTAAGATGGGCTCAGCAGTTTTAATGATCCACTCGCAGGAAATAGTATTTGAAGCAAAAGGAGAGCTTCCAGAGGCAAATTCAAAATAAATTTAAGTCTAATATGCTTCCTATGAAGAGGAATCTTGTACACAAATGAATTAATGAAGAACAAAGTGACAAGTATAAGAGGATAAAACACGAGTAACTTCAAGATTCTCAACATAAAGAGGGGAAACTTAATATTATTAAGATGCATATAACCATATTTCCCTCTCTCATAATAACTTTCAGTAGCATCATTGATGAAATCCACAATATACCCATCACTTAAAACATTCTTATCATGGTTCATATGCATAGAAGTATCATTAATTTTGGCATAAGAAGAGTTCTTCTCATTAATAGTAATTGGAGCAAGATTATTATCAAGAATTTGAACATGGTAAACAAGTTGCATATTAAAAGAATTGTTTTTGGTAATCCAATCATGACTATGACAAGTTTCATAAGGATAGTTATAACCTATATCATAGCATTCTTTATAATAATCATCAAAGATCGGAGGCACAAGTGTCATCATAAGAAATAGAATAGTTATCTTTCACAGTTGGTTTATCTATGACCATACCATCATTGTTATTAGAAGGAGATGTATCAAGAACATAATGACCAGTAGCAAAAGGATTTTCAAACACCTCTTCCCCAAGCTTAGAGCTTTCTATATCATTATGGGAGGAAGCATGGATAGCACTGACACTATGGCAATTATTATCATCATTATTTTCAGAATTAATTTCCCAGAGATTTGCAATATCAAAAGTAATGTGCTCATTCAAATCATGATCGCTAATGTATGTAAAGGGCATAGGAAGATCATCATATTTAGATTCATTATCACAATAATCATTAGGAGCAACATACTTACGGTTACTTAGAGTTATCTCATTCACGCGGGGATACACCGTTACCTCTTTCTTTTTATTCTCCTTCTTCTTCTTCTTCTTCTTCTTCGTTCCCTTCTTCTTCTTCTTCTCTTCCTTCTCCTCGTTCCCTTCTTTAGGAGGAAGAGGCTTGAAGGGTGGCTTGTCCGCATAACCTGATTTACTTTCAGAAACAATAGAAGAAACTTGGGAGGATCCTCCTTTTCATTAATTAGTTGAAAACACACAGCGGTCCTATCATATTTTGGCAAGGTGTCATCTTCTAAAATATTTTGTATGTAAGTATTTGTATGGCTATTATCAATGCAATAAGAAAAACACCCATGCAGGACATCATCAATATCAAGATCACTCATATGTAACAAAGAGATTTTTCTCGATAGTTCTTCACACCCCAAAAATAAAGTAAGTTCATCATGCTGATTAGGAGTAATTTCATCATCACAATACAAATTTGCAGCACTCATTGGGTTCAAATTATCATTGGAGGAGCATTGAAAATTAAAATGACCCACTTCATGGCAAACTTCACAAATAAAAGGATAGAGGGCACAAACTTTTTTACCAAGATCATCTAAAGCCCTAAACCACTTTCTAGTTTTTTCATTAGCATGATGGATACAATATTCATCTTTGATTTGATTAATTCCACAAGGTCTATGTATTCCACAAAAATTAACATGCTTATAAGAAATAGCATTCTTAGGAGTTTGAGCATGCTTATTGCAATAATTAACAACAATTTCATTCTTCATGCAAGCCTCTTTAAAAGGTTCATGATACTTATCAAAATTCTTTTTAGGCAATTCAAAATTAGAAGCAAAGGCTTTATAAAGATTTGCAGCAACTTGAGAGTCAAGACCATAAGTAGCACTCATATTTCGAAATTTATCGGTATCCATAAAAGCTTCAATGCATTCATAATCATAATTTATACTCGACTCTTTACCTTTGTCGTTCTCCCATCCTTCGAGCGTTGTCCTCAATCCGATCAAGAAGATCCCACCTAGCTTCAACCTCCTTGCTTGTGAAAGATCCCTCCAAACGGCATCCGGATAGTCCTTGTGTTGTCTGAAAGCCTCGCATAAAAATTGTTAACAATAACATTACGTGGGACCTCATGAATGGGACATTTGAGCATTAGTGATTTCAATCTCCCCCACGCTTGAGAAATACTCTCTCCATCACGAGGATAAAAGTTATAAATATAATTCCTATCAATATGCACTTCATGAGGAGGATAAAATTTAGAATAAAAGAGAGGTACAATTTCCTCCCAACCAAGAGAATGACTATTCTCCAACAATTTATACCAATGCGCCGCTTACTGCAGACAACGAAATAGAGAATAGCTTCTTCTTCACTTCATCCATGGAGATACCTGCACACTTGAATAACCCGCATAATTCATGCAAAAACAGTAAATGATCTCCAGGATGGATAGTTCCATCCCCTTTATAGCGGTTATCCATAACGCGTTCAATAATTTTCATAGGTATTTTATACGGAATACTTTCAGCAGGTGGATTTAAAATATCAGAAGCATCATTAGAGTTATCGCATATGGGAGATAAAGCATTATCAGAACAAATTTTCTCCCCTAAAGATGGGAAGCCAAAAGATCACGTAAACTAGCTTCCCCAAGCTTAGACTTATTCATAGCATTAGCGAGTGATTGCGTTCATACCAATAATATTGCTACTAGCATGCAAATGAGGTTCCATAGGTTCTTTAATTTTCGCATCACACAATTCATGTTTAGCTTAGGAAATAAATTAAGAAGCTCATAGTTATATTCCATTATGCCTAACTAGTGTAAAACAAGAAACAAAAAGATGCAATTGCAGGATCTAAAGGAAATAGCTTCGAGCACAAACACAATGGCGCCAGAAAAGTACTCATTACTGGAACCGGAGTATGAGTGCCTTTTACCTTTCCTCCACGGCAACGGCGCCGGAAAAGTGCTTGATGTCTACGGGAGCTTCTATTCTTGTAGACGGTGTTGGGCCTCCAAGAGCGAGAGGTTTGTAGAACAGCAGCAAATTTCCCTTAAGTGGATCACCCAAGGTTTATCGATCTCAGGGAGGAAGAGGACAAAGATATCCCTCTCAAGCAACCCTGCAACCACAAAGCAAGAAGTCTCTTGTGTCCCCAACACACCTAATAGGTGCACTAGTTCGGCGAAGAGATAGTGAAATACAGGTGGTATGAATTTATATGAGCAGTAGCAACGGTGCCAGAAAAGTGCTTGCTGGCGCGTAGTGATGGATGGTGATATAGCAGGCAGTAGAAACGCAGTAAAACAGTAAACAAGCAGCGATAGCAGTATTTAGGAACAAGGCCTAGGGATCATACTTTCACTAGTGGACACTCTCAACATTGATCACATAACGCAATAGATAAATGCATACTCTACACTCTTGTTGGATGATGAACACCATTGCGTAGGATTACACGAACCCTCAATGCCGGAGTTAACAAGCTCCACAATTCAATGTTCATATTTAAATAACCTTAGAGTGCAAGATAGATCAACACAACCAAACCAAGTACTAACATAGCATGCACACCGTAACCTTCACACTATGAAAGGAGGAATAGATCGCATCAATACCATCAGAGTAATAGTTAACTTCATAATCTACAAGAGATCACAATCATAGCATAAACCAAGTACTTCATGATGCACACACTGCCAACATTACATCATGGAGGAGGAATAGACTACTTTAATAACATCACTAGAGTAGCACATAGATGAATTGTGATACAAAACTCATATGAATCTCAATCATGTAAAGCAGCTCATGAGATTATTGTATTAAGGTACATGGGAGAGAGATTAACCACATAGCTACAGCGGAGCCCTCAGCCTCGGGGGTGAATTACTCCCTCCTCATCATGGAGGCAGCGATGGCGGTGAAGATGGCGGTGAAGACGGCGGTGGAGATGGCTCCGGGGCAATTCCCCGTCCGGCAGGGTGCCGAAACGAGAGAGTTCTGTCCCCCGGATTGGAGTTTCGCGACGGTGGCGGCGCCCACGGAGTCTTTCGCGGAGTTTCGTCAATTCGTCCTGCGTTTTTAGGTCGAAAGGGGTTATATAGGCGAAGAGGCGGCGCGGGAGGGCCGACGGGGTGGCCTCACCCTAGGCCGGCGTGGCCGGGTCCGGCCCATGCCGCCTTATGGTGTGGTGGCCCCTCGGCCCTCTCCGACTCTTCTTCGGTGTTCGGAGCCTTCCGGGAAAAATAGGAGGTTTGGCGTTGATTTCGTCCAATTCAGAGAATATTGCCGGAACAGCCTTTCTGGAACCAAAAACAGCAGAAAACAGCAACTGGCCTTTCGGCATCTCGTCAATAGGTTAGTTCCGGAAAACGCATAATAATGACATAAAGTGTGAACAAAACATGTAGGTATTGTCATAAAACAAGCATGGAACATAAGAAATTATCGATACGTCGGAGACGTATCATGCACTAACTCTCTAATGAGTTGTTTTGAGTTTGGTGTGGAGGAAGTTTTCAAGGATCAAGAGAGGGAGATGATACAACATGATCAAGGAGAGTGAAAGCTCTAAGCTTGGGGATGCCCCGGTGGTTCACCCCTGCATATATCAAGAAGACTCAAGCGTCTAAGCTTGGGGATGCCCAAGGCATCCCCTTCTTCATCGACAACATTATCAGAGTTCCTCCCTGAAACTATATTTTTATTCCATCACATCTTATGTGCTTTGCTTGGAGCGTCGGTTTGTTTTTGTTTTTTGTTTTGTTTGAATAAAATGGATCCTAGCATTCATTGTGTGGGAGAGAGACACGCTCCGCTGTTGCATATGGACAAATATGTCCTTAGGCTTTACTCATAATATTCATGACGAAGTTTCTTCTGCATTAAATTGTTATATGGTTGGAATTGGAAAATGATACATGTAGTAATTTGCTATAATGTCTTGGATAATGTGATACTTGGCAATTGTTGTGCTCATGTTTAAGCTCTTGCATCATATACTTTGCACCCATTAATGAAGAAATACATAGCGCATGCTAAAATTTGGTTTGCATATTTGGTCTCTCTAAAGTCTAGATAATTTCTAGTATTGAGTTTGAACAACAAGGAAGATGGTGTAGAGTCTTATAATGTTTACAATATGTCTTTTATGTGAGTTTTGCTGCACCGCTTCATCCTTGTGTTTGTTTCAAATAGCCTTGCTAGCCTAAACCTTGTATCGAGAGGGAATACTTCTCATGCATCCAAAATACTTGAGCCAACCACTATGCCATTTGTGTCAACCATACCTACCTACTACATGGTATTTCTCCGCCATTCCAAAGTAAATTGCTTGAGTGCTACCTTTAAACAATTCAAAATTTATCACCTCTGATTTGTGTCAATGTTTTATAGCTCATGAGGAAGTATGTGGTGTTTATCTTTCATTCTTGTTGGGCAACTTTCACCAATGGACTAGTGGCTTCATCCGCTTATCAAATAATTTTGCAAAAAGAGCTGGCAATGGGATTCCCAGTCCCAAATTAATTAATAAAAATAGACACTCCTCCATGGTATGTGATTGTTGGACGGCACCCGAAGGATTCGGTTAACCATGGCTTGAGAAAGCAAAGGTGGGGAGGAGTGTCATCATAATAAAACTAAAATTAAAAGGCACTCCTTCATGGTATGAGATTATTGGCAGGCACCCGAAGGATTCGGTTAGCCATGGTTTGTGAAAGAAAGGTTGGAAGGAGTGCCACACAAGAATAAAATAAAATGGGAGCCGCTCTTTGAAGGTTTGTCTGGCAAGGGGGTTAGAGTGCCCACTACCATTCGTTGACAACAACAAACACCTCTCAAAATTTTACTTTTATGATCTCTATATGTTTTCAAAACCAAAGCTCTAGCACAAATATAGCAATCGATGCTTTCCTCTTTGAAGGACCTTTCTTTTACTTTTATTGTTGAGTCAGTTCACCTATTTCTCTCTACCTCAAGAAGCAAACACTTGTGTGAACTGTGCATTGATTCCTACATACTTGCATATTGCACTTGTTATATTACTTCACATTGACAATATCCATGAGATATACATGTTATAAGTTGAAAGCAACCGCTGAAACTTCATCTTCCCTTGTGTTGCTTCAATACCTTTACTATGAATTATTGCTTTATGAGTTAACTCTTATGCAAGACTTATTGATGCTTGTCTTGAAGTACTATTCATGAAAAGTCTTTGCTATATGATTCGTTTGTTTACTCATGTCATTTACATTGTTTTGATCGCTGCATTCATTACATATGCTTACAATAGTAGGATCAAGGTTATGATGGCATGTCACTCCAGAAATTATCTTTGTTATCGTTTACCTGCTCGGGACAAGCAGAAACTAAGCTTGGGGATGCTGATACGTCTCCGACGTATCGATAATTTCTTATGTTCCATGCCATATTATTGATGATATCTACATGTTTTATGCATACTTTATATCATATTTATGCATTTTCTGGAACTAACCTATTGACGAGATGCCGAAGAGCCAGTTGCTGTTTTCTGCTGTTTTTGGTTTCAGAAATCCTAGTAAGGAAATATTCTCGGAATTGGACGAAATCAACGCCCAGGGGCCTATTTTCACATGAAGCTTCCAGAAGACCGAAGAGTCAACGAAGTGGGGCCACGAGGCGGCCAGAAGGTAGGGCGGCGCGGCCCAAGCCTTGGCCGCGCCGATTTGTCTCCTGGGCCCCTCGTGTGGCCCCCTGACCTGCCCTTCCGCCTACAAATAGCCTTTGTCGCGAAACCCCCAGTACCGAGAGACACGATACGGAAAACCTTCCAGAGACGCCGCCGCCGCCAATCCCATCTCGGGGGATTCAGGAGATCGCCTCCGGCACCTCGCCGGAGAGGGGATTCATCTCCCGGAGGACTCTACACCGCCATGGTCGCCTCCGGAGTGATGAGTGAGTAGTCTACCCCTGGACTATGGGTCCATAGCAGTAGCTAGATGGTTGTCTTCTCCTCATTGTGCTTAATTGTCGGGTCTTGTGAGCTGCCGAACATGATCAAGATCATCTATCTGTAATGCTATATGTTGTGTTTGTTGGGATCCGATGAATAGAGAATACCATGTTATGTTGATTATCAATTTATATCTATGTGTTGTTTATGATCTTGCATGCTCTCCATTACTAGTAGATGCTCTGGCCAAGTTGATGCTAGTAACTCCAAGAGGGAGTATTTATGCTCGATAGTGGGTTCATGTCTCCGTGAATGCGGGGAGTGAGAGAAACCTCTAAGGTTATGGATGTGCTTGTTGCCACTAGGGATAAAACATTGATGCTATGTCCGAGGATGTAGTTATTGATTACATTACGCGCAATACTTAATGCAATTGTCCGTTGTTAGCAACTTAATACTTGGAAGGCGTTCGGATGATAACTCGAAGGTGGACTTTTTAGGCATAGATGCATGCTTGGATAGCGGTCTATGTACTTTGTCGTAATGCCCAATTAAATCTCAGTATACTCATCATAATATGTATGTGCATGGTCATGCCCTCTCTATTTGTCAATTGCCCAACTGTAATTTGTTCACCCAACATGCTATTTATCTTATGGGAGAGACACCACTAGTGAACTGTGGACCCCGGTCCAATTTATCTTATGTTTTGCTAATCAAATATGGGCAAGCGAGATACCACTTTATCATACTCTCTTATGAACATTGCAATCCTGCTTATATACATGATTCATGATGCTTATTATTAATTGTTGGTACCTCTCCATGATTGACATAGCTGTTAGATGATCTTATTTGCATGTATCTTATTATGAACTGCCTAAGTGTTAGCCATAGCATGAGAATATATACATCATATGAGCAAATGTGTTCGTGAAAGTTCTTTTATCACTCAGTTGTTAACTGAATTGCTTGAGGACAAGCAATAAGCTAAGCTTGGGGGGAGTTGATACGTCCAAAACGTATCTACTTTCCCGAACACTTTTGCTATTGTTTTGCCTCTAATTTGTGTATTTTGGATGCAACTAACACGGACTAACGCTGTTTTCAGCAGAAGCTGCTCACGGTGTCTTGTTTTTGTGCAGAAATCTAACTTTCAGGAAAATCCTCGGAATTTATGCAGAAGGTCCTATTTTCCCAGAATATTGGCGGAGCCAGAAGGGCAAGCCAGGTGGAGGCCCGAGGGCCCCACACCATAGGGCGGCGCGGCCCAGGAGGGGCCCGCGCGGCCCTACCGTGTGGCGGCCTCGTTCAGCCTCCGACGCCCTCCTTCGGACTATTTATTGCCTTCGACCTAAAAACGCACGGGGAGAAGTCGAAGTCGCCAGAAAGCCTCCAGAACGCCGCCACATCGCGAAACTCCGTCTCGGGAGCCAGAAGTCTCCGTTCTGGCACTCCGCCGGGACGGGGAATTGGAGGAGATCATCGCCATCATCACCACCGACGCCTCTCCATCAACCAGCAATGTTTCCCCCATCCATGTGTGAGTAATTCCCCCGATGTAGGCCGAAGGGGATGGTAGGGATTGGATGAGATTGGTCATGTAATAGCATAAGATTGTTAGGGCATAGTGCCTAGTGTCCGTAATTGGTACTTTGATGATATTGTTGCAACTTGCTATGCTTAATGCTTGTCACTAGGGCCCGAGTGCCATGATCTCAGATCTGAACATGTTATTGTTTCATCATGATATTCATTGTTTATGGTCTTACCTGCGAGTTGTATACACATGTCGCTGTCCGGAACCAATGGCCCCGCAGTGACAGAAATCGGGACAACCGGAGGGGATGATAGTGATGTGAGGATCACATGTGTTCACGGAGTGTTAATGCTTTGCTCCGGTACTCTATTAAAAGGAGTACCTTAATATCCGATAGATTCCCTTGAGGCCCGGCTACACCATGCTGGTAGGACAAAAGATGTTGTGCAAGTTTCTCATTGCGAGCACGTACAACTATAATTGGAACACATGCCTATTGATTGCTTTGTACTTGGACACCGCTTTATTATTATCTGCAAATGCCCTGCTATGATTGTTACATGAGTTTCTCTCATCCATGCAACGCCCGTCATCCATCCCCGTGCCTACAGTATTTTAATCCTGTTGTTTACTATAATTACTACTGCTGTCTCTCGTTACTCTGCTGCTGTTATTTCACTACTGCTACTTGCTATAAAACTGTTACTATCGATAAACTCTTGCGAGCAAGTCTGTTTCCAGTGCAGCTGAATTGACAACTCCGCTGTTAAGGCTTCCAAGTGTTCTTTGTCTCCCCTTGTGTCGAATCAATAAATTGGGTTATACTACCCGCGAAGACTGCTGCGATCCCCTATACTTGTGGGTCATCAAGATCGTTTTACGGCGCCGTTGTCAGGGAGCATAGCTTTATTTGGAAGTTCACTTGGATTGATATTGTTCGCTGCAAATTCTCCATCATGGGTAAACCTCGCGATTCTAAAGCCGCCATATTACCATCCACTACAAGAAAAGGAAAAGAACTCCAGACGAAGCTGAAGAAATTATCGGCTAGAATAAGCCGGAATTGTGGGGACCCCGGACTAGCTGTCCGAAATTCCCTGTTATGTATACAGTTCACGATCCCATGATCAGTGCGTCGTGAACACATAACTGAACTGATATCAAATTACACCATCCATTACAAAGCGGAATAAGAAAATTACAACATGGTCACATGACCAATACTTACATAATAGCCGCGAAGGGCTTAACTAAACATCAGAGTAGCAACATCACTTCAGCAGCGCAGTACCCAAGTCATCTGCCATAACCCTACAGGCAACTGACTGGGAAGACGTTCCTAGCTCGCATAGACGTCGTCAACTCCTTCTTCATCCGTCGTGTTCCTCCAAGTTTGACCAAGTAAATAGCCAGGGACAAAGCCGTGAGTACATTTGGAATTGTACTCGCAAACCATCAAGAAAGATGCTAACAAAGCTAACTAAAAGAGACAAGAGAGGAAGAATAGTTTCTCTTGTGGATATAGCATCCCGACATCTTAGAAGAAGGGGATACTCAAGGGGTTCTATGACATCTCTATATCTTTGTTGAAGAAGATACTTCAAAAGAGTTCTACAACGTAAAACACTAGGGAGGGGTAACCCAATTTGTTTCCTTTCCGACCATCTCCATATGGTCAACCAAACCATTCCCGTACCCTTTTGGTACTCGTAGAAAACAAGTTCCTTTCTTTCATTTTCCAAACAATTTTTGTAAACCAAAAACTCATCGAGGCTAAGCAACAGCCATTCCAACCGGTCCATGACCGCGGACGCGGCTATTCGAATAGATTTAACTCTGCGGAGTTTGCACACTTTCCCCACAAGATCCGCGAGTTCATCATGTGGGCATCATCCCTCGCATATCAACTATGCCATGACAAAAACTCGGACATAGCCTTTCGCCTATTCGTCTTAGCACGGGATCCTACCCTATGGAGTATGTACCTCCCCGGCACCGTGGCAGCTCACCTCACTTTGAGCGTGGCTCCACCGCCAAGCCAGGAGACCCATAGTGTCTTCCGGACGGGTCAGCCCCGAAGGCCTCCCGTTATACTATTGTCTCCACCAACGACAATCCGGATTCAGGGGTAACCTTACCCTTATATAGTTGTGCGGTGTCCCATGTTAAGAAGAACAAACTACGAGCTAAGCCCCGTCCCAACCTGGGGTAATGTGGTTGCGCGGGTTAATTGTCACGGGTGAATACTTAGGCGCCAAAGTTTTCGAAAACAAGATTTTCTTTTCCACCATCTTTGCCAAGATCCTTTCCTTTCATAAACACACGCTTGGGTAAGTCCAACTCACCCAAGGTTTTCAAAAATTCTTTTCAACAAGGTCTTTTTCCAAGGGGGTCCCAACCTATGGTTTTATGAATGAACTAAGAGTCACAATGACATGATGCTAACCATCATACCACTAAGGGGATGATAATTGAGGTTTTAAGGGGATCATACATACTTAGGATAAGCATGTATAGGGACAACATAATTAAGATGATTCAAACAGGGGTCATGATGTTAATCATCATACCACTAAGAAGATGACAACATGGATATGGTCAAGGGGGCATACATGCTTAGGGTAAGCATGCATAACATCAACAAGGGGGTTCACATACTTGGGAGCAAGTATGCAAAGCATCAACAAGGGGTTCAACATACTTTGGGAATAAGTATGCATAGAGTAGAGGACCAAAAATCACACATGATACAAGGAACCAAGTATATAATGGAGCAATGAGCACAACAAGAAGGATAAAAAGCAAGAGGTCAAAAGATGGCTTGCCTTGGCTTATTTGTCCCTGGAATTCTTCAACTCCATCAATATAAGAATCCCAATAACATAAATAAAATCCTCGTCTGATTCCTCTTCTTCTTCTCCTCCGAAATAGTTCGCATCTATCGCCGGAAAATATAAAAGGAACACAATCAATCACATTGCACCAACAAGACAACATTCAACAATCAACAACTAACCATGCAGCCAAGGTATAACATACTAAGGACTTATAGATACCACAAAACAACTTTAAGAGTCTTAATTTAGAAAACCCCATTTATTTACCTAGTAGAGGCATGAGTGCATCACAACTTAGAAATTTCCTCTCTCGGTTATCACCATGGTATAAACCAATTATCCCCTGGTAGATAACATCATGAAGAGGACAAAAGCATTAGTTTGGCATCACAAACATTCACCACATAATTTCAAACATTTTTGGAAAAGTAGAAATCAGTTTTCCTAATTTAATTTGCTCACTTAACACTATACAATAATAGGAAGCAAGCAAGATACCACACCATTTGAAAACTCAAGCTAAACAAAAGAGCTAATGTTAAGTTGCAGAGGTTTTGTTTTGCAAGCATGAAACAAAGGTTGCCCATCTCTACTAAAAAGAGTTGGTCAAGGGTTTTAAAAAAACCGAAAAGTTTTGCTTCTGCAATGCATGTCACACATAAACATTACTAACAGCAATAGATATGTATGAACAGAGACTAATAATATTTTTCCTAGATAGCCAGTACTAATACAAGACTAACCCAATTGAAATCACCCAAAAATATTAAACCTACAATTTTAGGAATTTCCTTGAATCTGACTGTACAGAAAACAAGATCTGTAAGCCATAAATCGTAGAAAAATCCTAAAAATATGAGGCCACTTGCATTTGAAAGATATTTAAACAGAGATTCACACACAATTGGATTTGGGTTCAAATTGTTTCTGAAACTCTCACAAATGGATTTACAAGTTTACTGCATGTCTGTACCATTTGCTTTCTCTCTGGATTTGCACAACAGATAAATGTTTGAAACTTGTTTGAGATGATTAAGAAAACATTCAGCAGTCCTACAAAATTGGAATCACTCAATTAGGTTCAAAAATGGATTTTTGGTGATTTAAAAGCTAACAGCCATGTCTGCAGAACACATAGAACAAGTTTAATTCACCAAAAATCATACACAAATCACAAAAATATGAGGTCTTCTGCATCTGAAAGGTATTGAATAGGTGGTTCTTACCCAGTTGGTTTCATTCAGTAATTCGTCTCCAATCTCCTGGTTTAATTCGACAAAGTCAGATCTGACCAGATCTTGATCTGGGAACCATTTCAATTTCAAGAGGTCATTTGAAGTGAAACCAACGCCAAAATGAAGGTACTAAAGAGGGCTTTCACCCACAGTTGAGTTTGCTCAAAAAGGTTTTGTAAAACGGGATAAATCTAACAAACAGTGATTCTGCATGATTACAGAACTCTATTTACCAAGGTAAATCCATAACGAATTTGAGGATGAGACCAACGCTAAGTTGTAGATCTTTTCAATACCTATCAGTGGAACTTTGAATCACTCGATTTGGATTTGCACACGAGATTTGGTGGATTTTACAAGATCGTACCAGAATCTGAAATAGCAAGATAGCAGAAATTACTGCAGGGATTTGGACGAACTTTGCTCTACAACTTCAGATCTGAGGATTGCTCAAGCTTCTCCATGCTTGGACCAACATGCACCTGCATCAAGATCCAATCTAGTGAGAGGAGAAAGGAGAGAGAGAGCTGGATTCATCAAAGATTAGGGAAGAAGAGAGTGAGAGGGATGCTCTCATGGTGAGGAGGAGCTTGAGGGAGGAGGGGAGCTTCTTCTTGGCTGGCTTTCCATGGCCATGGCCGGCCATGGAGCTAAGAGGAGCAGTATTTTCGTGGGGAGTGGAGGAGGAGAGTGTGAGGGAGGGTAGAGTGGGAAGAAATGAAGCAAAGGAGAGTGGGGGTGGCCGGCTAGGGGGTATTTATAAAGGGAGAGGGGTGGCTGCCTCCTTTTTCATTGGCCAAGGAAGGTGGCTGCCCATTTATTGATGGGAGTAGTTGGGAGGCAATGCTTGCAAGAGAAGAAAGTGAAGATGAAGGAATTTCAGCTCATGCATGCCAAGAGCTTGGCATGGCCGGCTACTTCTTCTTGACAAACACAAGTGAACATGCAAAGTGCAAATGCCACTTTATGTATGTCGACCAAGGTTGAGTGTTGGGATGATTAGCTGAGAGTGGCTTGATGATGTAAATGAAAATATAAAAGAGAAAGAGATGGAAGGAGAGTGTGATGGCGATGGTGGTGTGCAAGGTTTCAAGTGCAGACCATTTGAGTGATAGCCTCCACAAGATTTGAGATTTGAATTATGCAAAAACAAGATGAGACACACGGCACTCAAGTGCTTATGCAAGACACATGACACCACTTGTGTCATGCAAAGATAATGGATTCCTTCAAGTGGTAAAGAGTCCAAGGTTTAGAGAGATAGTGAAGGATGTAATCATACACTCACAAGGATGAATATATTGACATAAATCATCAATACATGAGGTCAAGGTGATGATGAAAAGAATAGAGGGTTGAGATGGGTATGATGAGATATAACTTGTTCTTCAATAAGAGGTCAATTGGGATTGATTGGAAAGTATCAAATGATCATCCATTTGGTCAAGAATTGGAGGATCAAGGAACATTATGGGGTAGATCAGAGATGTACACCAGATGTGCAAGAGTTGTCATTTGAAAGAGAACTTATTTGAAAAGTATTTGAAACACCTCAATTGTCTAGGGACAATTGGGAATGAACTCAAGTGGAATGAAATTTGAAAGTGTTGAGATAAACTAGTTGGAACATAGGGGTTCAAAATATTCTACTTACTTTCTCAAGTAAAGTAGGGTTTTTCTCCAATGTAAGAATAAGTAAGAGGGTAAACAAGAAATGGTGTAGGTATCATAAACAAGCCTTTTGCTAAAAAGAAAGCAAGATAGAAAATAATGTTTTAGAAATCAGTACTTGATAGAAATGGGATGAAAAACAAAACCCATTTCAGTTCCTTGTTTTCCTTGAAGAATTATCTTGAAAAGATTTAATAAAACTAGAAGTAGTTTTGTGATCAAAACTAGAGAAGGAAAAACAATAGGGTTTTTGAGAGAGGAAACTAATATAGGGAGGAGTGTTCTCAAGGGTAGAGGGTGGCTACAAAATGTACCCATCATTCCCACTCTTGGTTTTGTGAAGATTAAACCTGGATAAAAATAAGAACAAGAGGTAAGAGAGGAAGAAGTGATCTAGTGCTGAAACACTGGACAGGGTATAAGATCAGGTTGAATATAGGAGTTGCAAGGATAGACTGAGACATGCAAGACGTGGAGGTTGAAGAGGATGTTGCATAGATGAGATCCATGCATTGAAGTCAACAATAACAGTTGTGGGTGCTTAGAGATCAATTGCCAAAGTCTGGACATTTTAAGCCTATCAACACAGATGGTCGACATGGCCTCAAAACCAACAAGGATGAGTGGGTATAAGAGAAGGATGTGATGAGGGGTAGATGATCCCAAGTTTTGAATTAAGGATGATTGAGCTAGGTTGCAACACAAGGAGAAAAATCAAGATGGCACACTCAGGTTGCCATCAGGAGAAGAGTTTGATGTAGTAAAAAGGAAAACAATTTTTTCTAAGTCACACATGTGTTTTATTAGGTGAGTTTGTTTGTCAGACCACTAGAGGTGTTGTTCTTTGAGGTAGCTCAAGAACAAAATTCAACAAGCAATACAAAATAATACATCTACCAACAGATCAAAGCAATTTATCTTAACAGACAGATCAAGGCAATTCATCTAATTAGCTTAAAGAAAAAGTTTTTGTTCCCCCTGATTTTTGCATTAAGGACAATTAATCAAGGTTGCAAAAGTTGGGGTGTTACAGA
>NC_061509.1:25936672-25972393 GCF_022539505.1 Lolium rigidum
ACTAGACTAAATTCCCGTGTGTCCTCAAGAACGCTTGGTCATTATAAGTAAACAAACCGGCTTGTCCTTTGTGCTAAAAAGGATTGGGCCACTCGCTGCAATTGTTACTCTCGCACTTTACTTACTCATACTTTATTCATCTGTTACATCAAAACCTCCTGAATACTTGTCTGTGAGCATTTACAGTGAATCCTTCATCGAAACTGCTTGTCAACACCTTCTGCTCCTCGTTGGGATCGACATTCTTACTTATCGAAGATACTACGATACACCCCCTATACTTGTGGGTCATCAATCATCCTCTGATAGGTGGCTCCCGCGTTTTTTAGCCCGAAAGGCATTGTTCTGTAGCAGAACACGCCATAGGGTATTATGAAAGCTGTTTTGACTTCATCTTCTTATTTTAGTCGATCTGGTTGTAACCAGAATATGCGTCTAGGAAGGAAAGACGTTCACAGCATGCCGTGGAGTCGATAATTTGATCGATCCTCGGGAGGGTGAAGTGATCCTTTGGACAGTGTTTATTGAGACACGTGAAGTCAACGCACATGCGAAGGACCTCTGTGTTTTTCTTCGGGACCAGCACTGGGTTAGCTAACCACGTGGCTTCTGTGTGTAACTCTTTGATAAATCCTGCTTCTCTGAGTCGATTAATTTCTGACAGCATAGCCTTGCGGTTTGGTTCCGAAAAATGCCGCAAAGGTTGTTTGATTGGTCTAGCCATTGGATCCAAGTTAAGAGGGTGCTCGGCAAGTTCCCTGGGTACTCCTGGCATGTCAGCTGGACACCATGCGAAGATTTCCCAGCGCTCACAGAGGAACTCGATGAGCGCGCTTTCCTATGCGAGATCCATGTTTGTTGCGATAGCCGTCGTCTTCTTAGGATCTGTCGGTTGAATCTGTACTTCCTTCGAGTTTTTGGTGGTATCAAAGGTTGGCTCCTTTAGCGGCCTCTCTCCGTCCGGCAGCACATCATAATCAGTTGTTAGCCTTGACGCCATATATTCTGCTTGCATCCCGAAAGTTTCTGACAGCCGATGAAAATCCTTGTCGCACTTATCCGCTAGCGCGAAACTGCCTTTTACTGTGATTGGGCCCTTGGGTCCAGGGAGTCTCCACAACAAATATGTGTAGTGTGGTACCGCCATAAATCTGGCATAAGCGGGTCGTCCTAGCAAAACATGGTACTGTGAAGGGAAATCCACGACTTCGAACTCCAGCTTCTCTCTTCTGTAATTCTCTTAGGTTCCAAACTGAATGTCGAGTTTGATCTTTCCCAATGGATAACTTGGCTTATCCGGTGTAATACCATGGAAACGCGTGTCAGTTGGTGTTAAGTTCACCAAGGATATATTCATCTTCCTCAATGTATCTGCATACATGAGGTTTAAACTGCTGCCTCCATCTATGAACACCCGTGAAACGTCGAATCCTGCAATCACCGCCGGTAGGATCAAAGGTGATTGCCCTTGTCGTGGAACTTGCTGCGGGTGGTCCGCTATGGTGAAGCCGATGTCCTGCCCCGACCAATTCAGGTACTCGATTGTTGGTGGAGGCATCTTTTTTGCCATAAAGACTTGTCACGAAATCACTTTTTGAGCTCTATTGGATGGCCTGCCCTTCTGAATCATCGAGACCGCCCCATTGGTGTCGATATAAGGACCATTGGTTGGAGCTGCCGCTAATTGTAACTGGTGTCGATTTTCGTCCGTGATTGCGGGTGGAGGTGGTAGGTGAATCTCACTCCTTGGCCCCTGGGGGTTCCTGTTTGCTGCCTGCGCGTTAGCATGCCCTGCGTACCTATGCAGTGCCTGGAAAGTTCGGCAATCCTTCTGCAGATGCCCCGACTGCCTTTTTCCGTTGTTGTCGAGAAAGAAGTGCATTTGGCATGGTCCGTTCAAGAGATCTTCGGGTGACACATACGGCCTTTGGAACCTTGGTCCATTATTTTGCCTGCTGGGACGGGGACCATCCCTGTAATAGCTACGCTGTTCACCACTGTTTTGATAATCATCTCGATTATTACCTCTACTAGTTCCTCAGAAGCCAGCCGATATTTGGCCAGGACCGTCATAATCTGAGAACTGGCGAGAAAAGCGTCGTCTATTTGAATGTTTCGGTTACGATCATCCTAAGGCAACCTATGCCGTTTGTTGAACAACATCTTCTCCATCTGCTTAGCGATTCGCTATTTCCATGAGTGCTGCTATTGTTTTCGGATTGGTCCTTCCCAAATCCTCGACTAAGTCCTTCCTTCGGATTCTAGCAACAAACGCATCTATCGCTCTTTCGTCAGATATGTTTTCTGCCGAATTTTTGATAATGTTCCACCTCTGGATGTACATCCTCATTGACTCATCAAAACTTCTATCTACAGGCCCTCAGCTACTCAATTGACGCGGGTTTCTTGCATGTGGATAAGAAGTTTTTCACGAACATGTCCTCAAAAGTTTCCCAGCTGTCGATAGATCCAGGCGGTAACTTTTTTATCCATGATCGTGCTGCTCCACTTAAGTGTACCTGGATGCTCTGCATGGCAGTTGCTTTGGTTCCACCCGTTAATTTTACTGTCTCCAGATAGTCGACTAACCAATCCTCAGGATCTTGCAGGCCATCGAACTTTTTGTAGTTGTCAGGCAATTTGAAACCAGATGGGACCCGTGTTTTACGAACTCGTCAAGTGACACAAGGGAGCCCGCACATATCCTCCTCGTCTACCTCTGGTGAATGCCGATGTTCTCTCCTTTCTTGTCGCGCCCTATCGACCCACGCATGTGTCGCTGTATCTCTTGCCACGCCCATTCTTGGAGGATCCTGTACCACCACTGTGGGTCGTGGACTATTTTGCCTTGGAGCACCTTCGGGAGGTGTACTTGTGCCCGCGAACGCTGTTCCCATGACTCCAACTCCTGCCATAGCCATGTTGTACAATGCTTCTCTTGGATCTCCGGGAGGTGGCCTGTTTGCCAGTATAAAGGCCTGAGTCGCCATATATCCAGCTTCCGGTGTTTTGGGAATAATGTTTCCCCTTGTGTCTATTGACATAAAAGAAATATCGAGATTTTGGATTAGATTCTCCCTCTCGCCTTCAGGTATGTTCTGCAGCCGAGATCTTCCCCTATTATGAGCTGCTCTGTGACGACTATCTCCCGAAGTTCCTGATTGTCGACTTAGCTCAGCTCTTTGCCTACTTGACGCGGAAGCTGCGGCCTTTATCTTCTCAAGTATCTCCCTTTCTTTCTCTATCGCTCGACTGGGGCGCGCGAGCCTGTACTGGAATGCTTGCAACTCCTCCACCATAGCGGAGGTGGTCAACTGATCTGCACCGTTCAAGGCTGTTGTCGCTCTGTCTCAAGCTGCTTGTGGGAGTTGCAACCTTTGGCGCGGTGTAGGCCTGACATACTTGGTGCCTAAACCTCGCGTAAGATCAGCGGGTTCGATGTATGGATTTCCCAAATCATCAAAAGCTCTGATGTCTCCTCCTTTGGGCGACTCGTTTCTCCGACTACATAGACTTGATGATATTTTGTCGGGTTGGTCCTCCTAAAGCTGGTAAAGCCATCACACGGATCTATAAGACCCGCTCGAACTAAGGTGGATCTGTCGACGAAGTCGAAGCTGTCGATGCTCTCTGAGTCGCTGCTCAGATCTGAATATGCAGGCGACCCGAAGGACATGTTTCCGAAGATGTCGACGAGTTTTCCGCTTGTCGCAGACTTGACGAAGTGTGGCGGCGAGATCTCCTCGGCGCCCGTCTCGAACGATGATGATGATTCCGAGAAATCGGAGTCGACCGCTGGCGATCCCGACGAAACCTGAGTCGCGAGACGATGCGATCCTTCCTTGCCGACGCGGAAGTGGAAACCTCCGAACGTCATCTCCATTGGCTCTTCCAGAAACGCATATGCATCCACACGGGCGGGAGGGTGAGGTATAAAATCAACAAGACCAGTTTCGATCTGTTTACCTCCGTCCATCGCGTTACTTACCACCGAAGATGTCGACGATGTTGAACGTGCCATCGAAATCAGCTCCTTGTCGCCTCTAATTCCCACAGACGGTGCCTATTGACAAGGTATCGACTTGTCAATGCCTACAAGTTGTAGACTAGGGTTTCGTGGAAAGTAGAAGGCAAGTAGATCTCGAGGGTTTCAGCCGGAAAAGTACTCGACTGCTAGAAAATTAGGGTTATGTTGACAATGAATCGATCCTCTCTTTCTTCCTCGACTTCCCCTTATATAGGAGACGGAGCCAAGGGTTTCGTGATGTACAAATTACAAACATTGGGATAATCTTTGAGTTCGTCCCGTAATAGTTAGAAGTCATTATTCCTAATACAACTCTATCTTTCCAAACCGATGCTTAATTGGGCTTCCGGGCTTCATATTCTTCGGGTCATGGGCCTTCAGTAAACCCCGGGTACCATCTTCGGCAGGCCCATTGGGGATGCCTATGTCACCGAGGGAACAAAAATAGAAATCCCTAGAATTTATTGTCACTCTTCCAGATTACTAGAGGCATGAACCCACTATCGAGCATAAATAGTCCCTCTTGGAATCACAAGTACATACTTGGCCAGAACATCTACTAGCAACGGAGAGCATGCAAGATCATAAATAACATATGACAAGTATATAATCGATTTCAACATAGTATTCAATATTCATCGGACCCCAGCAAACACAACATGTAGCATTACATAAGGACGATCTTGATCATGATAGCCAACTCACAAGATCTAAACATGAGACACAAATTGGAGAATATAACCATCGAGATACTGCTATGGACCCATAGTCCAGGAATGAACTACTCACGCATCACTTCAGAGGCGGGCATGGCGATGTAGAGGCCTCCGGTGACGATCTCCCTCTTCGGCAGGGTGCCGGGAAGAGCTTTAGAACCCTCCCGAATTGGGGTCGGCGATGACAGCTACGACGGAACTTTTCGTGGATGGAGGCTCGGGTCTTTAGGGTTTTCCCAAGAAGATGTATAAATAGGCAGAGAGAATAGGTCGGTGGGGTGCCTGGGGCCCACACCACCCCTAGGCGAGGCTTGGGGGGCGGGCCAATGCCTAGCGTGGCCGCCTCGTGGAGCCCCTCTGATACGTCTCCGACGTATCGATAATTTCTTATGTTCCATGCCACATTATTGATGATATCTACATGTTTTATGCATACTTTATGTCATATTTATGCGTTTTCCGGAACTAACCTATTGACGAGATGCCGAAGGGCTAGTTCCTGTTTTCTGCTATTTTTGGTTCCAGAAATCCTAGTAAGGAAATATTCTCGGAATCGGACGAAATCAATGCCCAGCATCCTATTTTTCCACGAAGCTTCCAGAACACCCGAGAGCCACCAGAGGGGAGCCCTGGTGGGCCCAGATGATAGGGCGGCGCGGCCAGGGCCTGGGCCGCGCCCCCCTACTGTGTCACCACCCCATCAGCCCTCCGACTCTGCCTCTTCGCCTATTTAGTCGTCCCTGACCTAAAACCTCGAGCCCGTTCGACGAAACCAGAGAAAACCTTCCAGAGCCGCCGCCATCGCGAAGCCAAGATCTGGGGGACAGGAGTCTCTGTTCCGGCACGCCGCCGGGACGGGGAAGTGCCCCCGGAAGGCTTCTCCATCAACACCACCACCATCTTCATCAACGCTGCTGTCTCCCATGAGGAGGGAGTAGTTCTCCATCAAGGCTAAGGGCTGTACCGGTAGCTATGTGGTTAATCTCTCTCCCTATGTACTTCAATACAATAATCTCATGAGCTGCCTTACATGATTGAGGTTCATATGATGATGCTTGTAATCTAGATGTCATTATGCTAGTCAAGTGGATTTTACTTATGTGATCTCCGGAGACTCCTTGTCCCACGTGTGTAAAGGTGACGAGTGTGTGCACCGTGTGGGTCTCTTAGGCTATATTTCACAGAATACTTATTCGTTGTTATGAATGGCATAGTGAAGTGCTTATTTATATCTCTTTATGATTGCAATGTGTTTTGTATCACAATTTATCTGTGTGCTACTCTAGTGATGTTATTAAAGTAGTTTATTCCTCCTGCACGGTGTAATGGTGAGAGTGTGTGCGTCGTGTAGTACTTGGCGTAGGCTATGATTGTGATCTCTTGTAGATTATGAAGTTAACTATTGCTATGATAGTATTGATGTGATCTATTCCTCCTTTCGTAGTGTGAAGGTGACAGTGTGCATGCTATGTTAGTACTTGGTTTGGTTATGTTGATCTGTCATGCACTCTAAGGTTACTTAAACATGAATATCGAATATTGTGGAGCTTGTTAACTCCGGCATTGAGGGTTCGTGTAATCCTACACGCTTAGTGGTGTTCATCATCCAACAAGAGGGTGTAGAGTCTAGCATCTATCTATTTATTCTGTTATGTGATCAATGTTGAGAGTGTCCACTAGTGAAAGTATGATCCCTAGGCTTTGTTCCTAAATACTGCTATCGCTGCTTGTTTACTTGTTTCTATCGCTTGTTTACTTCCCTGCAATATTACTACCATCAATCGCACGCCGACAAGCACTTTTCCGGCGCCGTACTACCGCTCATATTCATTCATACCACTTGTATTTCACTATCTCTTCGCCGAACTAGTGCACCTATTAGGTGTGTTGGGGACACAAGAGACTTCTTGCTTTGTGGTTGCAGGGTTGCATGAGAGGGATATCTTTGACCTCTTCCTCCCTGAGTTCGATAAACCTTGGGTGATCCACTTAAGGGAAACTTGCTGCTGTTCTACAAACCTCTGCTCTTGGAGGCCCAACACTGTCTACAAGAATAGAAGCACCCGTATGCATCAAGCTACTTTTCTGGCGCCGTTACCGGGGAGGAAAGGTAAACGACACTCACACACCGGATGCCAGCAACGAAGCTATTTTCTGGCGCCGTTGCCGGGGAGGAAAGGTAAAAGGCACTCATACTCCGGTCCCAGGTAAAGTACTTTTCTGGCACCGTTGTGTGTGTGCTCGAAGGTATTTCCTTTAGATCCTGCAATTGCATCTTTTTGTTTCTTGTTTACACTAGTTTGGCATAATGGACAACAATGAGCTTCTTATTCTATTTCCCGATTTAAGACATGGATGGTTTGATGCGAAAATTAAAAAACCTATGGAACATATTAGTATGAACGCTTTGAACACCATTGTTGCTAATGATATGGAAAATTTTAAGCTTGGGGAAGCTGGCTTTGATGAGCATGATATTTTTAGTCCCCCAAGCATTGAGGAGAAAATTTACTTTGATGATACTTTGCCTCCTATTTATGATGATTATAATGATATTGGTCTTTTAGTACCGCTTGTTATGGAGGATAAATTTGATTATGATTACAATATGCCTCCTATATTTGATGATGAGAATAATAATGATAGCTACTTTGTTGAATTTGCTCCCACTACAACTAATAAAATTGATTATGCCTATGTGGAGAGTAATAATTTTATGCATGAGACTCATGATAAGAATGCTTTATGTGATAGTTATATTGTTGAGTTTGTTCATGATGCCTCTGAAAATTATTATGAGAGAGGAAAATATGGTTGTAAAAATTTTCATGTTACTAAAACACCTCTCTATATGCTGAAAATCTTGAACTTGCGCTTGTTTTATCTTCCTATGCTTGTTACTTTGCTCTTCATGAACTTGTTTATTTACAAGATTCCTATGCATAGGAAGCATGTTAGGCTTAAATGTGTTTTGAATTTGCTTCTTGATGCTCTCTTTGGCTTCAACTCTTATTTCTTGCGAGTGCATCATTAAAATTGCTGAGCCCATCTTAATGGCTATAAAGAAAGATCTTCTTCGGAGATAACCCATGTGTTTATTTTGCTACAGTAATTTTGTTTTATATTTGAGTCTTGGAAGTTGTCACTACTGTAGCAACCTCTCCTTATCTTATTTTATTGCATTGTTGTGCCAAGTAAAGTCTTTGATAGAAAGGTTGATACTAGATTTGGATTACTGCGCAGAAACCGATTTCTTGCTATCACGAATCTGGGCCTAATTCTCTGTAGGTAACTCAGAAAATTATGCCAATTTACGTGAGTGATCCTCAGATATGTACGCAACTTTCATTAAATTTGAGCATTTTCATCTGAGCAACTCTGGTGCCATTTTAAAATTCGTCTTTACGGACTGTTCTGTTTTGACAGATTCTGCCTTTTATTTCGCATTGCCTCTTTTGTTATGTGGGATGGATTCCTTTGTTCCATTGACTTCCAGTAGCTTTGGGAAATGTCCAGAAGTGTTAAGAATGATTGTGTCACCTCTGAACATGTGAATTTTTGATTATGCACTAATCCTCTAATGAGTTTGTTTTGAGTTTGGTGTGGAGGAAGTTTTCAAGGGTCAAGAGAGGAGGATGATACAATATGATCAAGAAGAGTGAAAAGTCTAAGCTTGGGGATGCCCCCGTGGTTCACCCCTGCATATTTCAAGAAGACTCAAGCATCTAAGCTTGGCGATGCCCAAGGCATCCCCTTCTTCATCGACAACTTATCAGGTTTCTTCTCTTGAAAACTATATTTTTATTCAGTCACATCTTATGTACTTTACTTGGAGCGTCTGTGTGCTTTTATTTTTGTTTTGTGTTTGAATAAGATCTGATCCATCATGCTTGTGTGGGAGAGAGACACGCTCCGCTGGTTCATATGAACACATGTGTTCTTAGCTTTTAATGTTCATGGCGAAGGTTGAAATCGCTTCGCTAATTGTTATATGGTTGGAAACGTAAAATGCTACATGTGGTAATTGGTATAATGTCTTGAATAATTTGATACTTGGCAATTGTTGTGCTCATATAGATCATGTTTAAGCTCTTGCATCATGTACTTTGCACCTATTAATGAAGAACTACATAGAGCTTGTTAAAATTTGGTTTGCATAATTGGTCTCTCTAAAGTCTAGATAATTTCTAGTATTGAGTTTTGAACAACAAGGAAGACGGTGTAGAGTCTTATAATGTTTACAATATGTCTTTTACGAAAGTTTTGCTGCACCGGTTCATCCTTGTGTTTGTTTCAAATAACTTTGCTAGCCTAAACCTTGTATCGAGAGGAAATACTTCTCATGCATCCAAAATCCTTGAGCCAACCACTATGCCATTTGTGTCCACCATACCTACCTACTACATGGTATTTCTCCGCCATTCTAAAGTAAATTGCTTGAGTGCTACCTTTAAATAATTCAAAATTTATCACCTCTGATTTGTGTCAATGTTTTATAGCTCATGAGGAAGTATGTGGTGTTTATCTTTCATTATTGTTGGGCAACTTTCACCAATGGACTAGTGGCTTCATCCGCTTATCCAATAATTTTGCAAAAAGAGCTGGCGCGGGGTTCCCAGCCCCCAATTAATCAACCTTCATTAATAATTCTCTTCACATGTTTTGCTCTGATTCATCGTAAACAACTTAATTTTGCAAATAGACACTCCTTCATGGTATGTGAATGTTGGAAGGCACCCGAGGATTCGGTTAGCCATGGCTTGTGTAAGCAAAAGGTTGGGAGGAGTGTCATCCATAAATAAAACTAAAATACATGTGTAAACAAAAGATAAGAGGGATGATCTACCTTGCTCGGTAGAGATAACGTCCTTCATGGGAGCCGCTCTTTGAAGGTTTGTCCGGCAAGGGGGTTAGAGTGCCCACTACCATTCGTTGACAACAACAAACACCTCTCAAAATTTTACTTTTATGCTCTCTTTATGTTTTCAAAACCAAAGCTCTAGCACAAATATAGCAATCAATGCTTCCCTCTGCGAAGGGCCATTCTTTTACCTTTTATGTTGAGTCAGTTCACCTATCTCTTTCCACCTCAAGAAGCAAACACTTGTGTGAACTGTGCATTGATTCCTACATACTTGCATATTGCACTTGTTATATTACTTCACATTGACAATATCCATGAGATATACATGTTATAAGTTAAAAGCAACCGCTGAAACTCAATCTTCCTTTGTGTTGCTTCAATACCTTTACTTTGATTTATTGCTTTATGAGTTAACTCTTATGCAAGACTTATTGATGCTTGTCTTGAAGTACTATTCATGAAAAGTCTTTGCTTTATGATTCATTTGTTTACTCATGTCATTACCATTGTTTTGTCGCTGCATTCATTACATATGCTTACAATAGTATGATCAAGGTTATGATGGCATGTCACTCCGGAAATTATCTTTGTTATCGTTTACTCGCTCGGGACGAGCAGAACTAAGCTTGGGGATGCTCGATACGTCTCCGACGTATCGATAATTTCTTATGTTCCATGCCACATTATTGATGATATCTACATGTTTTATGCATACTTTATGTCATATTTATGCGTTTTCCGGAACTAACCTATTGACGAGATGCCGAAGGGCCAGTTCCTATTTTCTGCTGTTTTTGGTTCCAGAAATCCTAGTAAGGAAATATTCTCGGAATCGGACGAAATCAATGCCCAGCATCCTATTTTTCCACGAAGCTTCTAGAACACCCGAGAGCCACCAGAGGGGAGCCCTGGTGGGCCCAGATGATAGGGTGGCGCGGCCAGGGCCTGGGCCGCGCCCCCCTACTGTGTCACCACCCCGTCAGCCCTCCGACTCCGCCTCTTCGCCTATTTAGTCGTCCCTGACCTAAAACCTCGAGCCCGTTCGACGAAACCAGAGAAAACCTTCCAGAGCCGCCGCCATCGCGAAGCCAAGATCTGGGGGACAGGAGTCTCTGTTCCGGCACGCCGCCGGGACGGGGAAGTGCCCCCGGAAGGCTTATCCATCAACACCACCACCATCTTCATCAACGCTGCTGTCTCCCATGAGGAGGGAGTAGTTCTCCATCAAGGCTAAGGGCTGTACCGGTAGCTATGTGGTTAATCTCTCTCCCTATGTACTTCAATACAATAATCTCATGAGTTGCCTTACATGATTGAGATTCATATGATGATGCTTGTAATCTAGATGTCATTATGCTAGTCAAGTGGATTTTACTTATGTGATCTCCGGAGACTCCTTGTCCCACGTGTGTAAAGGTGACAGTGTGTGCACCGTGTGGGTCTCTTAGGCTATATTTCACGGAATACTTATTCGCTGTTATGAATGGCATAGTGAAGTGCTTATTTATATCTCTTTATGATTGCAATGTGTTTTGTATCACAATTTATCCGTGTGCTACTCTAGTGATGTTATTAAAGTAGTTTATTCCTCCCGCACGGTGTAATGGTGACAGAGGTGTGCGTCGTGTAGTACTTGGCGTAGGCTATGATTGTGATCTCTTGTAGATTATGAAGTTAACTATTGCTATGATAGTATTGATGTGATCTATTCCTCCTTTCGTAGTGTGAAGGTGATAGTGTGCATGCTATGTTAGTACTTGGTTTGGTTATGTTGATCCGTCATGCACTCTAAGGTTACTTAAACATGAATATCGAATATTGTGGAGCTTGTTAACTCCGGCATTGAGGGTTCGTGTAATCCTAGCACGCTTAGTGGTTTTCATCATCCAACAAGAGGGTGTAGAGTCTAGCATCTATCTATTTATTCTGTTATGTGATCAATGTTGAGAGTGTCCACTAGTGAAAGTATGATCCCTAGGCCTTGTTCCTAAATACTGCTATCACTGCTTGTTTACTGTTTTACTGCTTGTTTACTTCCTGCAATATTACTACCATCAACCGCACGCCAGCAAGCACTTTTCTGGCGCCGTACTACTCGCTCATATTCATTCATACCACTTGTATTTCACTATCTCTTCGCCGAACTAGTGCACCTATTAGGTGTGTTGGGGACACAAGAGACTTCTTGCTTTGTGGTTGCAGGGTTGCATGAGAGGGATATCTTTGACCTCTTCCTCCCTGAGTTCGATAAACCTTGGGTGATCCACTTAAGGGAAACTTGCTGCTGTTCTACAAACCTCTGCTCTTGGAGACCCAACACTGTCTACAAGAATAGAAGCACCCGTAGATATCACCCTCCGTCTCTCCTCTAGACTCCGTCTTCGTTTTAGTAAAATAGGAACATTTCCTTTTGTTTCGTCCAATTCCGAGAATATTTCCTGTAAAAAAATTCTGAAATACAAAAATAGCAGAAAACAGAAAACTGGCTCCGTGGTATCTTGTCAATAGGTTAGTTCCAGAAAATGTACAAATGTGAAACAAAGTGTAAACAAAACATGTATAAATTGGTGTAAAAAAATCATGGAGCATCAAAAATTATAGATACGTTTGAGACGTATCAAGCATCCCCAAGCTTAACTCCTTCTCTTCCTCGAGTAGGTAAGTGATAACAAAAATAATTTTTGAGGTGACATGCAGCAAATATAATCTTGATCAAGCTATTGTAAAGCATTGTAAGCTGGGATGAACATACTCTAAACATAGGCATGATAGATATAATTATAACAATAGAACTTAGCAAGTACTCCGTACGTTACAACATGAAAAGTAATTCGAACAAAGGATCATGAATAATTATGCATAGAAAGCAACTGTTTGTTTTTTAGCATAGAGAAAACATAACAAAGTGGTACTCAGCTTGTCCTTCATAGAATAGCAAAACATAAATGCCAGGACACCTTTAAAGTACAAAGGGTGACTAGATACAAGTAATTTAAGAACAACAATAGCATAATCATGAATCAATCAATAAGTCTTGGGACTATGTACATTATACTTAGAATGACAACTATGCTCTCTTAATTGGTGCATAAAGCAAGAAGATGAAGACTCAACATAAATGTAAAAGAAAGGCCCTGCGTATAGGGAAGCAATATTACTCATGTGCTAGAGCTTTTTATTTTGAATGAATTGAGGTATTGAAAATATATTTTGAGACGTATGTATGTCTGATACGTCTCCAACGTATCGATAATTTCTTATGTTCCATGCCACATTATTGATGTTATCTACATGTTTTATGCACACTTTATGTCATATTCGTGCATTTTCTGGAACTAACCTATTAACAAGATGTCGAAGTGCCGATTGTCGTTTTCTCGCTGTTTTTGGTTTCAGAAATCCTAGTAAGGAAATATTCTCGGAATTGGACGAAATCAAAGTCCAGGGGCCTATTTTTCCACGAAGCTTCCAGAAGTCCGAAGGAGAGACGAAGAGGGGCCACGAGGGGGCCACACCCTAGGGCGGCGCGGCCCCCTTGGCCGCGCGGCCCCGTGGTGTGGGGCCCCCGTGCCGCCTCTTGACCTGCCCTTCCGCCTACAAATAGCCTCCGTGACGAAACCCCCGCACCGAGAACCACGATACGGAAAACCTTCCGGAGACGCCGCCAACGCCGATCCCATCTCGGGGATCCAGAGATCGCCTCCGGCACCCTGCCGGAGAGGGGAATCATCTCCCGGAGGACTCTACGCCGCCATGGTCGCCTCCGGTGTGATGTGTGAGTAGTCTACCCCTGGACTATGGGTCCATAGCAGTAGCTAGATGGTTGTCTTCTCCCCATTGTGCTATCATTGTCGGATCTTGTGAGCTGCCTAACATGATCAAGATCATCTATCCGTAATTCTATATGTTGCGTTTGTTGGGATCCGATGAATAGAGAATACTTGTTATGTTGATTATCAAAGTTATATCTATGTGTTGTTTATGATCTTGCATGCTCTCCGTTATTAGTAGATGCTCTGGCCAAGTTGATGCTATAACTCCAAGAGGGAGTATTTATGCTCGATAGTGGGTTCATGTCTCCGTGAATCTGGAGGGGTGACAAGAACCTCTAAGGTTATGGATGTGCTGTTGCCACTAGGGATAAAACATTAGTGCTATGTTCAAGGATGTAGTCACTAGTTACATTACGCGCAATACTTAATGCAATTGTCTGTTGTTAGCAACTTAATACTCGGAGGGGTTCGGATGATAACCTCGAAGGTGGACTTTTTAGGCATAGATGCGAGTTGGATGGCGGTCTATGTACTTTGTCGTAATGCCCAATTAAATCTCACTATACTCATCATGATAAGTATGTGCATGGTCATGCTCTCTTTATTTGTCAATTGCCCAACCGTAATTTGTTCACCCAACATGCTCGTTTGTCTTATGGGAGAGACACCTCTAGTGAACTGTGGACCCCGGTCCAATTCTCTTTACTCGAAATACAATCTACTTGCAATACTTGTTCTACTGTTTTCCGCAAACAATCATCTTCCACACAATACGGTTAATCCTTTGTTACAGCAAGCCGGTGAGATTGACAACCTCACTGTTTCGTTGGGGCAAAGTACTTTGGTTGTGTTGTGCGGGTTCCACGTTGGCGCCGGAATCCCCGGTGTTGCGCCGCACTACATCCCGCCGCCATCAACCTTCAACGTGCTTCTTGGCTCCTCCTGGTTCGATAAACCTTGGTTTCTTTCTCGAGGGAAAACTTGCTGCTGTGCGCATCATACCTTCCTCTTGGGGTTCCCAACGAACGTGTGAGTTACACGCCATCAAGCATATTTTCCGGCGCCGTTGCCGGGGAGATCAAGACACGCTGCAAGGGAGTCTCCACTTCTCAATCTCTTTACTTTGTTTTTGTCTTGCTTAGTTTTATTTACTACTTTGTTTGCTGCACTAAATCAAAATACAAAAAAATTAGTTGCTAGTTTTACTTTACTTGTTATCATGTTTGCTATATCAAAAACACAAAAAATTAGTTTACTTGCATTTACTTTATCTAGTTTGTTTTATTTACTGTTGCTAAAATGGCCAACGCTGAAAATACTAAGTTGTGTGACTTCACAACCACAAATAATAATGATTTCTTATGCACACCTATTGCTCCACCTGCTACTACAGCAGAATTCTTTGAAATTAAACCCGCTTTATCGAATCTTGTTATGCGAGAGCAATTTTCTGGTGTTAGTTCCGATGATGCTGCTGCCCATCTTAATAATTTTGTTGAACTATGTGAAATGCAAAAATATAAAGATGTAGATGGTGATATTATTAAACTAAAATTGTTCCCTTTCTCATTAAGAGGAAGAGCTAAAGATTGGTTGCTATCTCTGCCTAAGAATAGTATTGATTCATGGACTAAATGCAAGGATGCTTTTATTGGTAGATATTATCCCCCTGCTAAAATTATATCTTTGAGGAGTAGCATAATAAATTTTAAACAATTAGATACTGAACATGTTGCTCAAGCTTGGGAAAGAATGAAATCTCTCGGTTAAAAATTGCCCAACCCATTGACTGACTACTTGGATGATCATCCAAACCTTCTATGCAGGACTAAATTTTTCTTCACGGAATTTATTGGATTCAGCTGCTGGAGGTACCTTTATGTCCATCACTCTTGGTGAAGCAACAAAGCTTCTTGATAATATGATGATCAACTACTCCGAATGGCACACGGAAAGAGCTCCACAAAGTAAGAAGGTAAATTCCGTCGAAGAAACCTCTTCCTTGAGTGATAAGATTGATGCTATTATGTCTATGCTTGTGAATGATAGGACTAATATTGATCCTAATAATGTTCCATTAGCTTCATTGGTTGCACAAGAAGAACATGTTGATGTAAACTTCATTAAAAATAGTAATTTCAACAACAATGCTTACCGGAACAATTCTAGTAACAACTATAGGCCATATCCTTATAATAATGGCAACGGCTATGGTAATTCTTATGGGAATTCTTACAACAATAATAGGAATTCACCCCATGGACTTGAAGCCATGCTTAAGGAATCTATCTATTATATAATTAAAGTACAAGACAACAAACGGTGGAGATTAGTCAAGTTAGGAACAAACATCTGCGATTTACTTGGTAACGGTCCGAGCACATATATGTGTCCATCCCCGCCACGTCTACAACTAAAAAGAAAAGGCCTTCACGGTAAGGTAGTACTATCCAAACAAACTCCAAATTCCTACTCTTATACCGATTCTGTTTTAACCGCATGCATGGAGAATCAGCCGCCGTGATTGATCGCTTTTGTTCCCAGCTGAGCTATTCCAGCGTACGATTATTTGACGTCTCTGATCGTCGGCTACCGTAGGCGGGCGATTGCGACAGTGGCGGCTGAAGACACACAGCACGCTCCGCGGCAAGCAACGAGGCTAATACGATCTCGGCGAGCGCAGCTGCAAAGGCAAAAAAAAGGTACGCTAGCATGTTTCTCATGGAATTAGCACTTCAGATGCATGAATAAAAAGTCCGCTGCTGTGATCCCCTTTGCGCGCAGCTTCGTAGTTCGCTGGGCCGTGATATATTCTGAGGTCTATGACCGCTGGCTGGCATAGGCGACATAGCGACCCCTGAACACACATAACGAGCAAGGGTCGTATGGAGCCGAATGATAAATCAGGATTCATATGGTTTACAATTCACGATATTCACATGTAGAACCGTGTGTCTTATAGGGAAAATTTAAAACGTAAATTAACCATACTGGGCTAATATATTTGGGTACAAAGATATATTTTGTAGTTTAAGTACATCAGTAAAAAAATTAATATGTCAAAGAAAAATGCGGCTACAGGAAACTAGCTCGCATCTAATATAATCCTTATATACATCTAGAGTCAATGGTGAGTTAAATAACACTCTGAAATGTCAGTTGTGAGTCATAAAGTCGAGAGATAGCGAAGCAAACAGAAGGAAGGAGAAAGAAAAGTAGCTACCGGAATCGGCAATTCGGCACAATATCTTATTAGACATAATGATAATAAAAAGTTAAACTATTAAACCCCACGAAAAACGTGCAAGTAATATATATATGAACTTGAGTAGAAACATGAATGGAATACAAAAAATTAAGACTATAACGAACAAAAAAAACAAATTTATTGGTCAAACACACTGATTTACAATTATCGATATGAGCAATGAAGAGCCTACTCTGCAATTTGACAAATGCTACAAAATAGCTAACGTCCATATCAAATCTGGCGGTGCAAATGTGCGGTCACATCACTAAATCTATATGAGACGTCTGTGGTGATTTCATCAATTTAAAGACTCATCGGATCAATTCCTTGGACTCAGCCTCTTAGAGATGCTCACTAAGATAGAATGTACGTGTGTACGTTTATATGGGTGGGTGTATATACGTTTGTATGAGCGTCTACATCTGTATTGAATTTCGCAAAAAAAGAGGAGGTATGCATGAATTTGCTGCTGCTAACGAAGTCCTTGACAACCGGATGCAACAAATAGGACTGGTATTGTTTGGCAGCTTGAGATAAGTTAGAAATAATAGTGTTTGGTACAATAATAAATAAACATACTTGGAATGATTTGGAGGCATATGCGATTGAACAAGTAAAAAATATCAAAATAATCCAATGATAAGTCTCAAGGATGAATAAAATGCAAATCTAAGGTAGAGGATGTCAACGTTTAAATTTATTTTTGGTTGAATTACCTTATGAACGAAAATTATAGACTATATCTGAATTTTGATTTTGGGCATCATGAAAATGATTGTCTATCTTTTGGTATTAATATGGTACCTCACCACATATGCTGACATACAAAAACATTACTATGGTAGTATGTAACAAATCTAGCCGCGCGAATGCGCGGGCCACCCAGCTAGTTTATTAGTATGCAAACCGCTTTTAACAAATCTATGGAAGAAAAGCTTGGGAAAATTGATATACTTGCTTCTAAAGTCGATAGTCTTGCTGCTGATGTTGATCTTTTGAAATCAAAAGTTTTGCCTAATGAGAATCATCATAATAAAATTACTACTACAGCAAATGCCATTCAAGTTAGAATTAATGAGAATATAAGATTAATGGCTGAACTGCGTGCTAGGTGGGATAGAGAAGAAAATGAAAAACTAGCTAAAGAAAAGAATGTAGCTAAAGTTTGGACTATTACCACCACTAGTAATGCTAATACTACACATGTTGCTGCACCTCCTACTCATACTAATAAAAGAATTGGTGTTAGCAATGTTTCCACTTCTAATGCAAAGCGCGAAAAACTGCCTGAAACTGCTAAAGCTGCTGAAATTGCCTGTGATAAAGCTGCTGAAATTTTTTCCAACATTGGGGATGATGATCCCATTGCTTTAGATTATAATGGTTTGAATTTTGATGATTGCCACATCTCTGAAGTTATAAAGTTCTTGCAAAAACTTTCTAAAAGTCCTAATGCTAGTGCTATAAATTTGGCTTTCACGCATCATATTACAAATGCTCTCATAAAAGCTAGAAAAGAGAAACTAGAGCGTGAAGCCTCTATTCCTAAAAAGCTAGAGGATGGTTGGGAGCCCATCATTAAGATGAAGGTTAAAGATTTTGATTGTAATGCTTTATGTGATCTTGGTGCAAGTATTTACGTTATGCCTAAGAAAATTTATGATATGCTTGACTTGCCACCGCTGAAAAATTGCTATTTGGATGTTAATCTTGCTGATCATTCTACAAAGAAACCTTTGGGTAAGGTTGATAATGTTCGCATTACCGTTAACAATAACCTTGTTCCCGTTGATTTTGTTGTCTTGGATATTGAATGCAATGCATCTTGTCCCATTATATTGGGAAGACCTTTTCTTCGAACTGTTGGTGCTATCATTGATATGAAGGAAGGTAATATAAAATATCAATTTCCTCTCAAGAAAGGTATGGAACACTTCCCTAGAAAGAGAATGAAGTACCCTTTTGATTCTATTATGAGAACAAATTATGATGTTGACACTTCGTCTCTTGATAATACTTGATATACACTTTTCGCGCCTAGCTGAAAGGCGTTAAAGAAAAGCGCTTATGGGAGACAACCCATGTTTTTTTACCTACAGTACTTTGTTTTTATTTTGTGTCTTGGAAGTTGTTTACTACTGTAGCAACCTCTCCTTATCTTAGTTTTGTGTTTTGTTGTGCCAAGTTAAGCCGTTGATAGAAAAGTAAGTACTAGATTTGGATTACTGCACAGTTCCAGATTTCTTTGCTGTAACGAATCTGGGTCCACCTCCCTGTAGGTAGCTCAGAAAATTAAGCCAATTTACGTGCATGATCCTCAGATATGTATGCAATTTTCATTAAATTTGAGCATTTTCATTTGAGCAAGTCTGGTGCCATTTTAAAATTCGTCAATACGAACTGTTCTGTTTTGACAGATTCTGCCTTTTATTTCGCATTGCCTCTTTTGCTATGTTGGATGAATTTCTTTGATCCACTAATGTCCAGTAGCATTACGCAATGTCCAGAAGTGTTAAGAATGATTGTGTCACCTCTGAATATGTCAATTTATATTGTGCACTAACCCTCTAATGAGTTGTTTCGAGTTTGGTGTGGAGGAAGTTTTCAAGGATCAAGAGAGGAGTATGATGCAACATGATCAAGGAGAGTGAAAGCTCTAAGCTTGGGGATGCCCGATGGTTCACCCCTGCATATATCAAGAAGACTCAAGCGTCTAAGCTTGGGGATGCCCAAGGCATCCCCTTCTTCATCGACAACATTATCGGGTTCCTCCCCGAAACTATATTTTTATTCCATCACATCTTATGTGCTTTTTCTTGGAGCGTCGGTTTGTTTTTGTTTTATTTTGTTTGAATAAAATGGATCCTAGCATTCACTTTATGGGAGAGAGACACGCTCTGCTGTAGCATATGGACAAGTATGTCCTTGGTTTCTACTCATAGTATTCATGGCGAAGTTTCTCCTTCGTTAAATTGTTATATGGTTGGAATTGGAAAATGATACATGTAGTAATTGCTATAAATGTCTTGGGTAATGTGATACTTGGCAATTGTTGTGCTCATGATTAAGCTCTTGCATCATATGCTTTTCACCCATTAATGAAGAAATACATAGAGCATGCTAAAATTTGGTTTGCATATTTGGTTTCTCTAAGGTCTAGATAATTTCTAGTATTGAGTTTGAACAACAAGGAAGATGGTGTAGAGTCTTATAATGTTTTCAATATGTCTTTTATGTGAGTTTTGCTGCACCGGTTCATCCTTGTGTTTGTTTCAAATAAGCCTTGCTAGCCTAAACCTTGTATCGAGAGGGAATACTTCTCATGCATCCAAAATACTTGAGCCAACCACTATGCCATTTGTGTCCACCATACCTACCTACTACATGGTATTTTCCGCCATTCCAAAGTAAATTGCTTGAGTGCTACCTTTAAAATTCCATCATCACCTTTGCAATATATAGCTCATGGGACAAATAGCTTAAAAACTATTGTGGTATTGAATATGTAATTATGCACTTTATCTCTTATTAAGTTGCTTGTTGTGCGATAACCATGTTTATCGGGGACGCCATCAACTATTCATTGTTGAATTTCATGTGAGTTGCTATGCATGTTCGTCTTGTCCGAAGTAAGGGCGATCTACACTGAGTTGAATGGTTTGAGCATGCATATTGTTAGAGAAGAACATTGGGCCGCTAACTAAAGCCATGATCCATGGTGGAAGTTTCAGTTTTGGACAAACATCCTCAAATCTCTAATGAGAAAAGAATTAATTGTTGTTGAATGCTTAAAGCATTAAAAGAGGAGTCCATTATCTGTTGTCTATGTTGTCCCGGTATGGATGTCTAAGTTGAGAATAATCAAAAGCGAGAAATCCAAATGCGAGCTTTCTCCTTAGACCTTTGTACATGCGGCATAGAGGTACCCCTTTGTGATACTTGGTTAAAGCATATGTATTGCGGTGATAATCCAGGTAGTCCAAGCTAATTAGGACAAGGTGCGGGCACTATTAGTACACTATGCATGAGGCTTGCAACTTATAAGATATAATTTACATGATGCATATGCTTTATTACTACCGTTGACAAAATTGTTTCATGTTTTCAAAATCAAAGCTCTAGCACAAATATAGCAATCGATGCTTTTCCTCTATGGAGGACCATTCTTTTACTTTCAATGTTGAGTCGGTTCACCTATTTCTCTCCACCTCAAGAAGCAAACACTTGTGTGAACTGTGCATTGATTCCTACATACTTGCTTATTGCACTTATTATATTACTCTATGTTGACAATATCCATGAGATATACATGTTATAAGTTGAAAGCAACCGCTGAAACTTAATCTTCTTTTGTGTTGCTTCAATGCCTTTACTTTGAATTATTGCTTTATGAGTTAACTCTTATGCAAGACTTATTGATGCTTGTCTTGAAGTGCTATTCATGAAAAGTCTTTGTTATATGATTCACTTGTTTACTCATGTCATATACATTGTTTTGATCGCTGCATTCACTACATATGCTTTACAAATAGTATGATCAAGATTATGATGGCATGTCACTCCAGAAATTATCTGTGTTATCGTTTTACCTGCTCGGGACGAGCGAAACTAAGCTTGGGGATGCTGATACGTCTCCAACGTATCGATAATTTCTTATGTTCCATGCCACATTATTGATGTTATCTACATGTTTTATGCACACTTTATGTCATATTCGTGCATTTTCCGGAACTAACCTATTAACAAGATGCCGAAGTGCCGATTGCTTCGTTTTCTGCTGTTTTTGGTTTCAGAAATCCTAGTAAGGAAATATTCTCGGAATTGGACGAAATCAAAGCCCAGGGGCCTATTTTTCCACGAAGCTTCCGGAAGTCCGAAGGAGAGACGAAGAGGGGCCACGAGGGGCCACACCCTAGGGCGGCGCGGCCCCCCTTGGCCGCGCGGCCCTGTGGTGTGGGGCCCCCGTGCCGCCTCTTGACCTGCCCTTCCGCCTACAAATAGCCTCCGTGACGAAACCCCCGATCCGAGAACCACGATACGGAAAACCTTCCGAGAGACGCCGCCAACGCCAATCCCATCTCGGGGATCCAGGAGATCGCCTCCGGCACCCTGCCGGAGAGGGGAATCATCTCCCGGAGGACTCTACGCCGCCATGGTCGCCTCCGGTGTGATGTGTGAGTAGTCTACCCCTGGACTATGGGTCCATAGCGGTAGCTAGATGGTTGTCTTCTCCCCATTGTGCTATCATTGTCGGATCTTGTGAGCTGCCTAACATGATCAAGATCATCTATCCGTAATTCTATATGTTGCGTTTGTTGGGATCCGATGAATAGAGAATACTTGTTATGTTGATTATCAAAGTTATATCTATGTGTTGTTTATGATCTTGCATGCTCTCCGTTATTAGTAGATGCTCCGGCCAAGTTGATGCTAGTAACTCCAAGAGGGAGTATTTATGCTCGATAGTGGGTTCATGTCTCCGTGAATCTGGAGGGGTGACAAGAACCTCTAAGGTTATGGATGTGCTTGTTGCCACTAGGGATAAAACATTAGTGCTATGTTCAAGGATGTAGTCACTAGTTACATTACGCGCAATACTTAATGCAATTGTCTGTTGTTAGCAACTTAATACTGGAGGGGTTCGGATGATAACCTGAAGGTGGACTTTTTAGGCATAGATGCAGTTGGATGGCGGTCTATGTACTTTGTCGTAATGCCCAATTAAATCTCACTATACTCATCATGATATGTATGTGCATGGTCATGCTCTCTTTATTTGTCAATTGCCCAACCGTAATTTGTTCACCCAACATGCTTGTTTGTCTTATGGGAGAGACACCTCTAGTGAACTGTGGACCCCGGTCCAATTCTCTTTACTGAAATACAATCTACCGCAATACTTGTTCTACTCGTTTTCTGCAAACAATCATCTTCCACACAATACGGTTAATCCTTTGTTACAGCAAGCCGGTGAGATTGACAACCTCACTCGTTTCGTTGGGGCAAAGTACTTTGGTTGTGTTGTGCGGGTTCCACGTTGGCGTCGGAATCCCTGGTGTTGCGCCGCACTACATCCCGCCGCCATCAACCTTCAACGTGCTTCTTGGCTCCTCCTGGTTCGATAAACCTTGGTTTCTTTCTGAGGGAAAACTTGCTGCTGTGCGTATCATACCTTCCTCTTGGGGTTCCCAACGAACGTGTGAGTTACACGCCATCAATGTCTATGTCAACGAATGATATCAAACAATTCATCATCCTTTCATGTAGTGACTTCAAGAGCGGCTCCCATGTAGTTCTCCTATTGCACACCATTATTTAGGATCTCTCCAGGACATAGTGTGCGGAGCTTTATTTGTTTATTTAAGTTGGGCTGGGCACCCAGTTGCCTTGATCTTTTTGAAATATTAAGTACTTAGCACATTATTCATGCTAGTCAAGGTATGAGATCATGAAAAGACAATAAACCATTCAATACTTCCTCATGAGCTAATATTGGAACACAAAATAGGTAATAGTTTGAAGGTTTTAAAGGTAGCACACAAGCAATTCACTTTCGAGTGGTGGTGAAATACCACATATAGGTAGGTATGGTGGACACAATTGGCAAAATTTGGTTTTTGGGAGTTGGATGCACGAGTAGAGCACATACTCAGTACAGGTGAAGGCTAGCAAAAAACTGGGAGCGACCAACTAAGAGAGCAATAACAGTCATAATCATGCATAGCGACAAAATAATATTAATCAAAGCATAAAGTGATATTACAAGTCAAAAACTAAATGACATATAGGCTTTAGGTGACTTGTTTGTAGTCATAACATGGTGTAAGAATGTGCCAAGTCAACCCAATAAAGCATTAAAGGAGAATACCACAATATTATGCTTTTTATGATGGAACAACACATGATTCTTTCAATGGCACATTAAGCACTCACAACTATTTGAGACAAGTCATGCTACAACAATAACTACTAAGCATATAATAAGAATAATATCCAACATGACATGCCAAAGTCCATGCCACAGTCTAGACAAGCTCCGTTTGCATCACTATAAGCATGAAACATTTTACTCGTCTCCAACACCAATCAATTTATTTGAAACAAATCTCATGGATAATAATCAATATGGACCAGAGATCTAATTTCATACCTAACTAAATAAAATTAACAAGCTCTAAAAAAATAAAAGTGGAGAAACCAGAGCTAAACGCAGTACTAGCAAATTAGAACACTCGCAGAACAATAAAAGTGAAAACTAGAGTGTTCTATGCAACTAAAACAGAGTGTGTCATTCCCCCCAAAAAATATTCTGTGATAGAACCATATACTACAGAAAAAAAACAAAAGAAAACTAAAATAAATAAATAAAGACGCTCCAAGAATAACACATAGCATATGAAGTAATAAAATATAGCGTATAGAAAGATGACCTGATACTTTGTTGATGAAGAAGGGGATGACCAAGGCATCCCCAAGCTTTGACGCTTGTACCTCTTGGATATTTCTTGGGGTTACATGGGCATCCCCAAGCTTGAGATTTTTTCCATTCTTCATCTCATTATATTATTATTCTCTCCCTACACTTTAAAACTTCCTTCATACAAAACTTCACACAATTCTCATTAGCAGCATTAGCGCAATAAAAATAATAAATCCAATTGGATTCAGTTCTAACATATATCAAACATCAATTAAAACATTAGATACTATAGAAACTTCTTCAAAAAACTCTTTCTCTCAAAAGAACTAAAAAAGAAAGAGAATAAGAGGCAAATGCAAATAGTGGCAGAAATCTGTCAAAACAGAATAGCAGGTAAAGATCAATTTTTTATAAAATCCTCTGTTGCTCAAATCGAAAGGTGCAAAACTAAATAAAGTTATATAATAACCCGGGGCATTTGCTCAAAAATGGACAGCTCAAAATTACCTTCTGGCTAGGAGTAAAAATGTTTTTGGTAACAACAACGAATCTGTTTCTAGACAACAACTTCCTCAAATCTTACTTTCTTCCTATTAGAGGCTACTGTTGGAACAAAAAAGAGATAAAAATGATAAGAAGAGGTTGTTACAGAGGCAACAACTTTCAAGACTCAACAAAAGAAAAATTACAAAAAATAAACATGGGTTATCTCCCCAGTGTGCTTTTCTTTAACGCCTTTCAACTAGGCGCGGAAAAAAGAGTTTGCATCAAGTATTGTGAAGTGAAGAAGCATCAATATCAATCACTTCCTCTAAAACACAACTTGTCAAAATAGGCACTTTAGAAACCCCTGGAGATGATTCAACATGTAGATCACTCTTAGTTCTGCTAAAAGTTTTATCAATTTTAAACATATTATGGGGTTTTGGCTTGGGTACCTTGGGAACATACATGAATTTTGCTCTTTCCCCACAAAAGCTTTCTCCTTTTTAAACCCAAGAGAAGAAAAAGTTAAACCTAAAGTTTCCATAGCCTCCTCTAGTTTACCAATTCTAAGGTTTCTCTTATCATGGGTATTGCTAGCCTTTTAAGACAGTGATTCTTTTCTCGATACTTTCTACTGATTCATTGATTTGGCTAGAATTATCAAGGAAATTTGGCAAATTTTTCTCTAGAGAGCTCAATCTTTTTTATAAAATCTTCCAAAGTGATCTTAGTTTTAACAACATTAGTAGGTGGTATTCCTACTAAACTTTCAATTAAAGTGCAAGCTTCCAAAGCAGGAGTGCCCAGAAAATTACCCCCCTTGAGAGTATCCAAAACATACCTATTACAGCTAGATATACAAACATAAAAATTTCTAAGAAGGATCATGGTAGAATATTTTTTTAGTACATCTATAATGAGCATCACTTATTCTATACCAAGCATCTTTTAAACTTTCTCCTCCTTGTTGTTTAAAATAACGAACCTCAACTTCAGGAATACTCATTTTAGCAAGACTAAAATAGAACAATAGAAATAAAAGCTATAATAGAAACTATTTTTTGTGTTTTTGATATAAATAAGTAAACAAGATAAAGTAAAGTAAACTAAGCAAAACAATAATAAAGTAAAGAGATTGGAGATGAGAGAATCCCCTTGCAGAGATCCTCTTTCTCCCCGGCAACGGCGCCAGAAAATCTTTGACGGTGCTCGATACAAGCAGTTGGGATACCCCAAGAGAAAGATATGATGAGAAAAGCGACAAGTATTCCCTGAGTAAGAAACCAAGTTTAATCGACCAGTAGGAGAAAGGAGTGACTTCTGAAGGTGTTGCTAGCTGACTAGTGGTAGGGCGCACTACCGGCGTCAGCAACAACGTGGAACCTACATACAACACAACCACAATACTTCGCCCCAACTCACAGTGAGGTTGTCAATCTCACTGGTTTTGCTGAAAACAAATGAGTAATCGGATAGTGTGGAAAAAGATGTTTGTTTGCAGTTGAATTAAAGAGAACAATGCTTGCAGTAAGTAAACAGAACATGATGATTTTATTAATATAAAGGAAAGGACCGGGGTCCATAGTTCACTAGATGTGTCTCTCCATAAAGATAAATAGCATGCTGGGTAAACAAATTAAAGCTAGGCAATTGATATAATAAAACCATACATGACAAGATTATTACTATGAGATTCGTTTGGGCATTAAATCATAATACATAGACCGTAATCCAACTACGTCTATGACTAATAATCCACCTTCCGGTTAGCATCCGCACCCCTTTCAGTATTAAGTTGCAAGCAACACATTATCGGGTTAAGCAATGTGTGTAAATTAAACAATAGAATTATCCTTAAACAACACATCTACAACATTAGAAGTTATTGTCACTCTTCCAGATTACTAGGCATGAACCCACTATCGAGCATAAGTACTCCCTCTTGGAGTCACAAGTACATACTTGGCCAGAGCATCTACTAGCAACGGAGAGCATGCAAGATCACAAATGACATATGACAAGTATATAATCGATCTCAACAAAGTATTCAATATTAATTGGATCCCAGCAAATAAAACATGTAGCATTACATAAGGACGCTCTTGATCATGATAGGCAGCTCACAAGATCTAAACATGAGGCACAAATTGGAGAAGACAACCATCTAGCTACTACTATGGACCATATATATTCCAGGAATGAACTACTCACGCATCACTTCGGAGGTAGGCATGGAGATGTAGAGGCCTCCATTGACGATGTCCCTCTCCGGCAGGGTGCCAGGAAGAGCTTCAGAACCCTCCCGAGCTAGGGTCGGTGATGGCGGCCAGGACGGAACTTTTCATTGATGGAGGATCGGGTCTTTCGGGTTTTCCCAAGAAGATGTATAAATAGGCGGAGAGAATAGGTCGGTGGGTGTCTTGGGGTCCCACACCACCCCCAGCCGTGGCCCGGGGGGGGGGGGAGGCGCCCACGCCTGGCGTGGACGCCTCCTGGCGCCCCTCCGTCTCTCCTATGGACTCCGTCTTCGTTTCGGTAAAATAGGAACTTTCCCTTTTGTTTCATTCAATTCCGAGAATATTTCCTTTATAACTTTTCTGAAATACAAAAATAGCAGAAAACAGGGAACCGTGGCATCTTGTCAATAGGTTAGTTGTGCAAAAGGTATAAAAGTGAAACGAAGTGTAAACAAAACATGTATAAATTGGTGTAAAATAAGCATGGAGCATCAAAAATTATAGATACGTTTGGGATGTATCATCGTGCGGCGGACGCAGTCGACGCGGCGTAGTCATATGGAGTTTAACCTGAAGCAGTCGACGCGGTGGACGCAATCGACGTAGCAGACAAATGCCCATGTTTGTTGTTCCACATATTATTAGGGGCAATGTCATTGTTGGGCCCCTGAGGGTTGAGTCGTTGTTGGGATTGATCATGGACGAAGCAATCAATGTCACCATGTTAGGAGAGTGCCCAACCCCCAAGCCGTTTTGCTAGGTGATGCACGGTAAACACAGATGAAGGTGCGACAGATAGGGTCGCGCGCCAAGTTGTTGATGAAGAATTCGCCGAGCTATCGGGTGCTGGCCAACACTGCTTGGTTTGTTGAGTCGAAGTAGTGAAGTTTGTGTCTCCAATATACATGTGAGTCCGTGATACGTCTCAAACGTATCTATAATTTCTTATGTTCCATGCTAGTTATATGACAATACTCACATGTTTTATATACACTTTACATCATTTTGATGCATTTTCCGGCACTAACCTATTAACAAGATACCGAAGTGCCAGTTCCTGTTTTCTGCTGTTTTTGGTTTCAGAAATCCTACACAGGAAATATTCTCGGAATTGGACGAAACAAAAGCCCACTGTCTTATTTTGCACGGAGCCTTCCAGAAGTTCGAAGAGGAGACGAAGAGGGGCGACGAGGCGGCCACACCCTAGGGGGTGCGGCCCCACCTCTGGGCGCGCCACCATATGGGGTGGGCCCCTCGAGCATCCCCCGACTCTGCCCCTTCGCCTATATAATCTCTCTGTCGCGAAAACCCTATCACCGAGAGCCACGATACGAGAAAACATACTGAGATGCCGCCGCCACCAATCCCATCTCGGGGGATTCAGGAGATCGCCTCCGGCACCCTGCCGGAGAGGGGAATCATCACCGGAGGACTCTACATCATCATGCCCGCCTCCGGATTGATGCGTGAATAGTTCATCCTGTGACTATGGGTCCATAGCAGTAGCTAGATGGTTGTCTTCTCCTCTTGTGCTATCATGTTTAGATCTTGTGAGCTATCTATCATGATCAAGATCGTCTATTTGTAATGCTATATGTTGTATTTGTTGGGATCCGATGAATATGGAATACTATGTCAAGTTGATTATTGATCTATCATATCTGTGTTGTTTATGATCTTGCATGCTCTCCGTTGCTAGTAGAGGCTCTGGCCAAGTTGATACTTGTGACTCCAAGAGGGGGTATTTATGCTCGATAGTGGGTTCATGCCTCCATTGAATCTGGGACAGTGACAGAAAGTTCTAAGGTTGTGGATGTGCTGTTGCAACTAGGGATAAAACATCAATGCTTCGTCTAAGGGTATTTGTGTTGATTACATTACGCACAGTACTTAATGCAATTGTCTGTTGTTTGCAACTTAATACTGGAAGGGGTGCGGATGCTAACCCGAAGGTGGACTTTTTAGGCATAGATGCATGCTGGATACCGGTCTATGTTATTTGTCGTAATGCCCTAGGTAAAACTCATATTAGTCATCATGATATGTATGTGCATTGTTATGCCCTCTCTATTTGTCAATTGCCCAACTGTAATTTGTTCACCCAACATGCTATTTATCTTATTGGAGAGACACCACTAGTGAACTGTCGACCCCGGTCCATTCTTTTACATCTGAAATACAATCTACTGCAATCTCTGTTCTCTGTTGTTCTTTGCAAACAAACATCATTCTCCACACCATACGTTTAATCCTTTGTTTACAGCAAGCCGGTGAGATTGACAACCTCACTGTTAAGTTGGGGCAAAGTATTTTGATTGTGTTGTGCAGGTTCCACGTTGGCGCCGAAATCCCTGGTGTTGCGCCGCACTACACTCCTCACCAACAACCTTCACGTGGCCTTCATCTCCTACTGGTTCGATAACCTTGGTTTCTTTCTGAGGGAAAACTTGCTGTTGTGCGCATCACACCTTCCTCTTGGGGTTCCCAACGGACGTGTGCATCACGCACCATCAAGACTATTTTCTGGCGCCGTTGCCGGGGAGATCAAGACACGCTGCAAGGGGAGTCTCTCACATCCAATCTCTTTACTTTGTTTATTGTCTTGCTTTACTTTATTTTATTTTCTGTTTTGTTTGCTTTGTTTATATCAAAAACACAAACAAATTAGTTACTTGCATTTACTTTATTTAATTTAGTTTGCTCTACTTATTTTTATTACTGTTAAAATGAATACTCCTGAGAACACTAAGTTGTGTGATTTCACTAGCACCAATAATAATGATTTTATATGCACTCCTATTGCTCCACCTGCTACTACAGCAGAATTTTATGAAATTAAACCTGCTTTACTAAATCTTGTTATGAGAGAGAAATTTTCTGGTGTTAGTTCTGATAATGCTGCTGCCCATCTTAATAATTTTGTTGAACTTTGTGAAATGCAAAAGTATAAGGATATAGATGGAGATATTATAAAACTGAAATTGTTTCCGTTCTCCTTAAGAGGAAGAGCTAAAAATTGGTTGCTATATTTGCCTAAGAATAGTATTGATTCATGGACTAAATGTAAAGATGCTTTCATTGGTAGATATTATCCTCCTGCTAAAATTATATCTTTGAGAAGTAGTATTATGAATTTTAAGCAATTGGATAATGAACATGTTGCCCAAGCATGGGAAAGAATGAAATCTTTGGTAAAGAATTGCCCTACCCATGGACTAACTACTTGGATGATCATCCAAACCTTTTATGCAGGATTGAATTTTTCTTCACGGAACCTATTGGATTCAGCTGCTGGAGGTACTTTCATGTCCATCACTTTGGGTGCTGCAACAAAGCTTCTTGATGATATGATGATCAACTACTCTGAATGGCACACTGAAAGCACTCCTCAAGGTAAGAAGGTAAATTCTGTTGAAGAAACCTCTTCTTTGAGTGATAAGATTGATGTTATTATGTCTATGCTTGTTAATGGTAGATCGAATGTTGATCCTAATAATGTTCCTTTAGCTTCATTGGTTGCTCAAGAAGAGCATGTTGATGCGAACTTCATTAAAAATAGTAATTTCAACAACAATGCTTATAGGAATAATTTTGGTAACAACTATAGGCCATATCCTTCTAATAATGGTAATGGTTATGGTAATTCTTATGGTAATTCTTACAACAATAGTAGGAGTGTACCCTCTGGTCTTGAAGTCATGCTTAAAGAATTTATTAGTACACAAACTGCTTTTAACAAATCTGTTGAAGAAAAGCTTGGTAAAATTGATGTTCTTGCTTCTAAGGTTGATAGTCTTGCTGTTGATGTTGATCTTTTAAAATTGAAAGTTATGCCTGATGAAGATAAAGATATTAAGTCATTTTCTACAGCAAACGCTATCCAAGTTCGAATTAATGACAATATTAGAATGATGGCTGAATTGCATGCTAGGTGGGAAAGAGAAGAAAAACTTGCTAAAGAGAATAATGTAGCTAAAGTTTGGACTATAACCACCACTAGTAATGTTGATGCTTCACATGTTGCTAAACCTCCTACTATCAATGGTAAAATAATTGGTGTTGGCAATGTTTCTACTCCTAGTACAGAGCATGCAAAATTGCCTGAAACTGCTGAAACTGTTTGTGATAAAAGTGCTGAAATTTTTCAGAATATTGGGGACATTGATCCCATTGATTTAGATCATAATGGTTTAGATTTTGATAATTGTCATATCTCTGAAGTTATTAAGTTCTTTCAAAAACTTGCTAGAAGTCCTAATGCTATTGCTATAAAGTTGGCCTTTACAAAACATATTACAAATACTTTCATTAAAGCTAGAGAAGAGAAATTAAAACTTGAAACTTCTATTCCTAGGAAGTTAGAAGATGTTTGGGAGCCCATCATTAAAATGAAGGTCAATGATTTTGATTGTAATGCTTTATGTGATCTTGGTGCAAGTATTTCTGTTATGCCAAAGAAACTCTATGATATGCTTGACTTGCCACTATTGAAAGATTGTTATTTGGATGTTAATCTTGCTGATAATTCTATAAAGAAACCTTTGGGGAGGATTGACAATGTTCACATTACGGTTAACAATAACCTTGTCCCCGTTGATTTTGTTGTCTTGGATATTGAATGCAATGCATCTTGTCCTATTATTTTGGGAAGACCCTTTCTTCGAACTGTTGGTGCTATTATTGATATGAAAGAAGGAAATATTAAATATCAATTCCCTCTCAAGAAAGGTATGGAACACTTCCCTAGAAAGAGAATGAAGTTACCTTTTGATTCTATTATTAGAACAAGTTATGATGTTGATGCTTCTTCTCTTGATGTTACTTGATTTGCACTTTCTGCGCCTAGCTGAAAGGCGTTAAAGAAAAGCACTTCTTGGGTGATAACTGATACGTCTCCGACGTATCGATAATTTCTTATGTTCCATGCCACATTATTGATGTTATCTACATGTTTTATGCACACTTTATGTCATATTCGTGCATTTTCTCGGAACTAACCTATTAACAAGATGCCAAAGTGCCGCTTGTCGTTTTCTCGCTGTTTTTGGTTTCGAAATCCTAGTAAGGAAATATTCTCGGAATTGGACGAAATCAAAGCCCAGGGGCCTATTTTCTCACGAAGCTTCCAGAGGTCCGAAGGAGAGACGAAGAGGGGCCACGGAGGGGCCACACCCTAGGGCGGCGCGGCCCCCCCCTTGGCGGCGCGGCCCTGTGGTGTGGGGCCCCCGTGCCACCTCTTGACCTGCCCTTTCGCCTATAAAAAGTCTCCGTGATGAAAACCCCAGTACCGAGAACCACGATACGGAAAACCTTCCAGAGACGCCGCCGCCGCCGATCCCATCTCGGGGATCCAGGAGATCGCCTCCGGCACCCTGCCGGAGAGGGGAATCATCTCCCGGAGGACTCTACGCCGCCATGGTCGCCTCCGGTGTGATTTGTGAGTAGTCTACCCCTGGACTATGGGTCCATAGCAGTAGCTAGATGGTTGTCTTCTCCCCATTGTGCTATCATTGTCGGATCTTGTGAGCTGCCTAACATGATCAAGATCATCTATCTGTAATTCTATATGTTGCGTTTGTTGGGATCCGATGAATAGAGAATACTTGTTATGTTGATTATCAAAGCTATGCTTATGTGTTGTTTATGATCTTGCATGCTCTCCGTTATTAGTAGATGCTCTGGCCAAGTTGATGCTAGTAACTCCAAGAGGGAGTATTTATGCTCGATAGTGGGTTCATGCCTCGGTGAATCTGGAGGAGTGACAAGAACCACTAAGGTTATGGATGTGCTGTTGCCACTAGGGATAAAACATTAGTGCTATGTTCAAGGATGTAGTCACTAGTTACATTACGCGCAATACTTAATGCAATTGTCTCGTTGTTAGCAACTTAATACTGGAGGGGTTCGGATGATAACTCTGAAGGTGGACTTTTTAGGCATAGATGCAGTTGGATGACGGTCTATGTACTTTGTCGTAATGCCCAATTAAATCTCACTATACTCATCATGATATGTATGTGCATGGTCATGCTCTCTTTATTTGTCAATTGCCCAACTGTAATTTGTTCACCCAACATGTCTGTTCGTCTTATGGGAGAGACACCTCTAGTGAACTGTGGACCCCGGTCCAATTCTCTTTACTGAAATACAATCTACTGCAATACTGTTTTACTGTTTTCTGCAAACAATCATCTTCCACACAATACGGTTAATCCTTTGTTACAGCAAGTGATACGTCTCCGACGTATCGATAATTTCTTATGTTCCATGCCACATTATTGATGTTATCTACATGTTTTATGCACACTTTATGTCATATTCGTGCATTTTCTGGAACTAACCTATTAACAAGATGCCGAAGTGCCGATTGCTCGTTTTCTGCTGTTTTTGGTTTCGGAAATCCTAGTAAGGAAATATTCTCGGAATTGGACGAAATCAAAGCCCAGGGGCCTATTTTCTCACGAAGCTTCCGTAAGTCCGAAGGAGAGACGAAGAGGGGCCACGGAGGGGCCACACCCTAGGGCGGCGCGACCCCCCCCCTTGGCCGCGCGGCCCTGTGGTGTGGGGCCCCCGTGCCGCCTCTTGACCTGCCCTTTCGCCTATAAAAAGTCTCCGTGATGAAAACCCCAGTACCGAGAACCACGATACGGAAAACCTTCCAGAGACGCCGCCGCCGCCGATCCCATCTCGGGGGATCCAGGAGATCGCCTCCGGCACCCTGCCGGAGAGGGGAATCATCTCCCGGAGGACTCTACGCCGCCATGGTCGCCTCCGGTGTGATGTGTGAGTAGTCTACCCCTGGACTATGGGTCCATAGCAGTAGCTAGATGGTTGTCTTCTCCCCATTGTGCTATCATTGTCGGATCTTGTGAGCTGCCTAACATGATCAAGATCATCCATCTGTAATTCTATATGTTGCGTTTGTTGGGATCCGATGAATAGAGAATACTTGTTATGTTGATTATCAAAGCTATGCTTATGTGTTGTTTATGATCTTGCATGCTCTCCGTTATTAGTAGATGCTCCGGCCAAGTTGATGCTAGTAACTCCAAGAGGGAGTATTTATGCTCGATAGTGGGTTCATGCCTCTCGTGAATCTGGAGGAGTGACAAGAACCACTAAGGTTATGGATGTGCTATTGCCACTAGGGATAAAACATTAGTGCTATGTTCAAGGATGTAGTCACTAGTTACATTACGCGCAATACTTAATGCAATTGTCTGTTGTTAGCAACTTAATACTGGAGGGGGTTCGGATGATAACCTGAAGGTGGACTTTTTAGGCATAGATGCAGCTTGGATGACGGTCTATGTACTTTGTCGTAATGCCCAATTAAATCTCACTATACTCATCATGATATGTATGTGCATGGTCATGCTCTCTTTATTTGTCAATTGCCCAACTGTAATTTGTTCACCCAACATGCTGTTCGTCTTATGGGAGAGACACCTCTAGTGAACTGTGGACCCCGGTCCAATTCTCTTTATCGAAATACAATCTACCGCAATACTCGTTCTACTCGTTTTCTGCAAACAATCATCTTCCACACAATACGGTTAATCCTTTGTTACAGCAAGCCGGTGAGATTGACAACCTCATCGTTTCGTTGGGGCAAAGTACTTTGGTTGTGTTGTGCAGGTTCCACGTTGGCGCCGGAATCTCCGGTGTTGCGCCGCACTACATCCCGCCGCCATCAACCTTCAACGTGCTTCTTGGCTCCTCCTGGTTCGATAAACCTTGGTTTCTTTCTGAGGGAAAACTTGCTGCTGTGCGCATCATACCTTCCTCTTGGGGTTGCCCAACGAACGTGTGAAATACACGCCATCAAGCATATTTTCTGGCGCCATTGCCGGGGAGATCAAGACACGCTGCAAGGGGAGTCTCCACTTCTCAATCTCTTTACTTTGTTTTTGTCTTGCTTAGTTTTATTTACTACTTTGTTTGCTGCACTAAATCAAAATACAAAAAAATTAGTTGCTAGTTTTACTTTACTTGCTATCTTGTTTGCTATATCAAAAACACAAAAAAAAATTAGTTTACTTGCATTTACTTTATTCATCATGTTTCCTTTTAATTTTACCACAAAGAACATACCGGTAGGACGTGGGTCTATAGTTGGGAGTAATAATATAGAAGAATTTTTCAATCATGTTAGTACTATTGAAAATTTTGAAGATAGACACTTGGTAGACCTTGCGCCTACTTATGAAATTGCTGCTGCACATTTAGTTCGCTTGTTGGAAACTAAATTTGTTAATCTTAATCCTATAATCCAACACATGTTCTTCACACTTGGCGATATGGAAGAAGGGGAAAAGAAAGATTTTGTATTAGAAACCTTTCTTAGAGAATTTGGTGGTCTAGCAAGAGAAGCTAGAAAGGTGTTTGCTAAATTTAATATGCTTGGTTCTCCTACTAATTTTGTTAGTCTCCTTGAAAAGATGGATATGGATAGAATAAGATACACTAATAATATTGATGATGGAGGGGAGATAAAAGCACCAATACCATGTAAGCTCTTAGCTATGAATGATGCATTAGAAAATAACTATGCTTGGCTAGTTCCTGAAAATTTGTTTGATGAGAGTAGCACGCCTAAGACTAATGAAAAGGGAGATGCTGAAACTTATGTATCCAATATACTATGCCTAGTTGAGAAAACTCCACACCCCGCTGAGAATGCATCACCCTTCGATAATACTTGATACACACTTTCTGCGCCTAGCTGAAAGGCGTTAAAGAAAAGCGCTTATGGGAGACAACCCATGTTTTTACCTACAGTACTTTGTTTTTATTTTGTGTCTTGGAAGTTGTTTACTACTGTAGCAACCTCTCCTTATCTTAGTTTTGTGTTTTGTTGTGCCAAGTTAAGCCGTTGATAGAAAAGTAAGTACTAGATTTGGATTACTGCACAGTTCCAGATTTCTTTGCTGTCACGAATCTGGGTC
>NC_061509.1:25972493-26055069 GCF_022539505.1 Lolium rigidum
TTATCTTGTTTGCTATATCAAAAACACAAAAAAATTAGTTTACTTGCATTTACTTTATCTAGTTTGCTTTATTTATCGTTGCTAAAATGGCCAACGCTGAAAATACTAAGTTGTGTGACTTCACAACCACAAATAATAATGATTTCTTATGCACACCTATTGCTCCACCGGCTACTACAGCAGAATTCTTTGAAATTAAACCTGCTTTACTGAATCTTGTTATGCGAGAGCAATTTTCTGGTGTTAGTTCTGATGATGCTGCTGCCCATCTTAATAATTTTGTTGAACTATGTGAAATGCAAAAATATAAAGATGTAGATGGTGATATTATTAAACTAAAATTGTTCCCTTTCTCATTAAGAGGAAGAGCTAAAGATTGGTTGCTATCTCTCGCCTAAGAATAGTATCGATTCATGGACTAAATGCAAGGATGCTTTTATTGGTAGATATTATCCCCCTGCTAAAATTATATCTTTGAGGAGTAGCATAATGAATTTTAAACAATTAGATACTGAACATGTTGCTCAAGCTTGGGAAAGAATGAAATCTCTGGTTAAAAATTGCCCAACCCATGGACTGACTACTTGGATGATCATCCAAACCTTCTATGCAGGACTAAATTTTTCTTCACGGAATTTATTGGATTCAGCTGCTGGAGGTACCTTTATGTCCATCACTCTTGGTGAAGCAACAAAGCTTCTTGATAATATGATGATCAACTACTCTGAATGGCACACGGAAAGAGCTCCACAAGGTAAGAAGGTAAATTCGTCGAAGAAACCTCTTCCTTGAGTGATAAGATCGATGCTATTATGTCTATGCTTGTGAATGATAGGACTAATATTGATCCTAATAATGTTCCATTAGCTTCATTGGTTGCACAAGAAGAACATGTTGATGTAAACTTCATTAAAAATAATAATTTCAACAACAATGCTTACCTGGAACAATTCTAGTAACAACTATAGGCCATATCCTTATAATAATGGCAACGGCTATGGTAATTCTTATGGGAATTCTTACAACAATAATAGGAGTTCACCCCTGGACTTGAAGCCATGCTTAAGGAATTTATTAGTACACAAACTGCTTTTAACAAATCATTGAAGAAAAGCTTGGGAAAATTGATATACTTGCTTCTAAAGTTGATAGTCTTGTCGTCGATGTTGATCTTTTGAAATCAAAAGTTATGACTAATGAGAATCATCATAATAAAATTACTACTACAGCAAATGCCATTCAAGTTAGAATTAATGAGAATATAAGATTAATGGCTGAACTGCGTGCTAGGTGGGATAGAGAAGAAAATGAAAAACTAGCTAAAGAGAAGAATATAGCTAAAGTTTGGACTATTACCACCACTAGTAATGCTAATGCTACACATGTTGCTGCACCTCCTACTCATACTAATAAAAGAATTGGTGTTAGCAATGTTTCCACTTCGAATGCAAAGCGCGAAAAACTGCCTGAAACTGGCTAAAACCACTGAAACCGCCTGTGATAAAGCTGCTGAAATTTTTTCCAACATTGGGGATGATGATCCCATTGCTTTAGATTATAATGGTTTGAATTTTGATGATTGCCACATCTCTGAAGTTATAAAGTTCTTGCAAAAACTTGCTAAAAGTCCTAATGCTAGTGCTATAAATTTGGCTTTCACGCATCATATTACAAATGCTCTCATAAAAGCTAGAGAAGAGAAACTAGAGCGTGAAGCCTCTATTCCTAAAAAGTTAGAGGATGGTTGGGAGCCCATCATTAAGATGAAGATTAAAGATTTTGATTGTAATGCTTTATGTGATCTTGGTGCAAGTATCTCTGTTATGCCTAAGAAAATTTATAATATGCTTGACTTGCCACCGCTGAAAAATTGTTATTTGGATGTTAATCTTGCTCGATCATTCTACAAAGAAACCTTTGGGTAAAGTTGATAATGTTCGCATTACCATTAACAATAACCTGGTTCCCGTTGATTTTGTTGTCTTGGATATTGAATACAATGCATCTTGCCCCATTATATTGGGAAGACCTTTTCTTCGAACTGTTGGTGCTATCATTGATATGAAGGAAGGTAATATAAAATATCAATTTCCTCTCAAGAAAGGTATGGAACACTTCCCTAGAAAGAGAATGAAGGTACCTTTTGATTCTATTATGAGAACAAATTATGATGTTGACACTTCATCTCTTGATAATACTTGATACACACTTTCTGCGCCTAGCTGAAAGGCGTTAAAGAAAAGCGCTTATGGGAGACAACCCATGTTTTTACCTACAGTACTTTGTTTTTATTTTGTGTCTTGGAAGTTGTTTACTACTGTAGCAACCTCTCCTTATCTTAGTTTTGTGTTTTGTTGTGCCAAGTTAAGCCGTTGATAGAAAAGTAAGTACTAGATTTGGATTACTGCACAGTTCCAGATTTCTTTGCTGTCACGAATCTGGGTCCACCTCCCTGTAGGTAACTCAGAAAATTAAGCCAATTTACGTGCATGATCCTCAGATATGTACGCAACTTTCATTCAATTTGAGCATTTTCATTTGAGCAAGTCTGGTGCCATTTTAAAATTCGTCAATACGAACTGTTCTGTTTTGACAGATTCTGCCTTTTATTTCGCATTGCCTCTTTCGCTATGTTGGATGAATTTCTTTGATCCACTAATGTCCAGTAGCATTATGCAATGTCCAGAAGTGTTAAGAATGATTGTGTCACCTCTGAATATGTCAATTTATAATGTGCACTAACCCTCTAATGAGTTGTTTCGAGTTTGGTGTGGAGGAAGTTTTCAAGGATCAAGAGAGGAGTATGATGCAACATGATCAAGGAGAGTGAAAGCTCTAAGCTTGGGGATGCACCCGGTGGTTCACCCCTGCATATATCAAGAAGACTCAAGCGTCTAAGCTTGGGGATGCCCAAGGCATCCCCTTCTTCATCGACAACATTATCAGGTTCCTCCCCGAAACTATATTTTTATTCCATCACATCTTATGTGCTTTTTCTTGGAGCGTCGGTTTGTTTTTGTTTTTTGTTTTGTTTGAATAAAATGGATCCTAGCATTCACTTTATGGGAGAGAGACACGCTCCGCTGTAGCATATGGACAAGTATGTCCTTGGTTTCTACTCATAGTATTCATGGCGAAGTTTCTCCTTCGTTAAATTGTTATATGGTTGGAATTGGAAAATGATACATGTAGTAATTGCTATAAATGTCTTGGGTAATGTGATACTTGGCAATTGTTGTGCTCATGATTAAGCTCTTGCATCATATGCTTTGCACCCATTAATGAAGAAATACATAGAGCATGCTAAAATTTGGTTTGCATATTTGGTTTCTCTAAGGTCTAGATAATTTCTAGTATTGAGTTTGAACAACAAGGAAGACGGTGTAGAGTCTTATAATGTTTTCAATATGTCTTTTATGTGAGTTTTGCTGCACCGGTTCATCCTTGTGTTTGTTTCAAATAAGCCTTGCTAGCCTAAACCTTGTATCGAGAGGGAATACTTCTCATGCATCCAAAATACTTGAGCCAACCACTATGCCATTTGTGTCCACCATACCTACCTACTACATGGTATTTTCCGCCATTCCAAAGTAAATTGCTTGAGTGCTACCTTTAAAATTCCATCATTCACCTTTGCAATATATAGCTCATGGGACAAATAGCTTTAAACTATTGTGGTATTGAATATGTAATTATGCACTTTATCTCTTATTAAGTTGCTTGTTGTGCGATAACCATGTTTACCGGGGACGCCATCAACTACTCTTTGTTGAATTTCATGTGAGTTGCTATGCATGTTCGTCTTGTCCGAAGTAAGAGAGATCTACCACCATAGGGTTAAGCATGCATATGTTAGAGAAGAACATTGGGCCGCTAACTAAAGCCATGTTCCATGGTGGAAGTTTCAGTTTTGGACAACAATCCTCAAATCTCAAATGAGAAAATTATTAATTGTTGGTATATGCTTATGCATAAAAGAGGAGTCCATTATCTGTTGTCTATGTTGTCCCGGTATGGATGTCTAAGTTGAAGAATAATCAATAGCGAGAAATCCAATGCGAGCTTTCTCCTTAGACCTTTGTACGAGCGGCATAGAGGTACCCCTTTGTGACACTTGGTAAAAACAATGCATTGTGATGATCCGGTAGTCCAAGCTAATTAGGACAAGGTGCGGGCACTATTAGTATACTATGCATGAGGCTTGCAACTTGTAAGATATAATTTACATGATACATATGCTTTATTACTACCGTTGACAAAATTGTTTCATGTTTTCAAAATCAAAGCTCTAGCACAAATATAGCAATCGATGCTTTTCCTCTATTGAGGACCATTCTTTTACTTTCAATGTTGAGTCAGTTCACCTATTTCTCTCCACCTCAAGAAGCAAACACTTGTGTGAACTGTGCATTGATTCCTACATACTTGCTTATTGCACTTATTATATTACTCTATGTTGACAATATCCATGAGATATACATGTTACAAGTTGAAAGCAACCGCTGAAACTTAATCTTCTTTTGTGTTGCTTCAATACCTTTACTTTGAATTATTGCTTTATGAGTTAACTCTTATGCAAGACTTATTGATGCTTGTCTTGAAGTGCTATTCATGAAAAGTCTTTGCTTTATGATTCACTTGTTTACTCATGTCATATACATTGTTTTGATCACTGCATTCACTACATATGCTTTACAAATAGTATGATCAAGATTATGATGGCATGTCACTCCGGAAATTATCCGTGTTATCGTTTTACCTCGCTCGGGACGAGCAGAACTAAGCTTGGGGATGCTGATACGTCTCCGACGTATCGATAATTTCTTATGTTCCATGCCACATTATTGATGTTATCTACATGTTTTATGCACACTTTATGTCATATTCGTGCATTTTCCGGAACTAACCTATTAACAAGATGCCGAAGTGCCGATTGTCTGTTTTCTCGCTGTTTTTGGTTTCAGAAATCCTAGTAAGGAAATATTCTCGGAATTGGACGAAATCAAAGCCCAGGGGCCTATTTTCTCACGAAGCTTCCGGAAGTCCGAAGGAGAGACGAAGAGGGGCCACGGAGGGGCCACACCCTAGGGCGGCGCGGCCCCCCTTGGCCGCGCGGCCCCGTGGTGTGGGGCCCCGTGCCGCCTCTTGACCTGCCCTTTCGCCTATAAAAAGTCTCCGTGACGAAAACCCCGGCACCGAGAACCACGATACGGAAAACCTTCCGGAGACACCGCCGCCGCCGATCCCATCTCGGGGGATCCAGGAGATCGCCTCCGGCACCCCGCCGGAGAGGGGAATCATCTCCCGGAGGACTCTACGCCGCCATGGTCGCCTCCGGTGTGATGTGTGAGTAGTCTACCCCTGGACTATGGGTCCATAGCAGTAGCTAGATGGTTGTCTTCTCCCCATTGTGCTATCATTGTCGGATCTTGTGAGCTGCCTAACATGATCAAGATCATCCATCTGTAATTCTATATGTTGCGTTTGTTGGGATCCGATGAATAGAGAATACTTGTTATGTTGATTATCAAAGCTATGCTTATGTGTTGTTTATGATCTTGCATGCTCTCCGTTATTAGTAGATGCTCTGGCCAAGTTGATGCTAGTAACTCCAAGAGGGAGTATTTATGCTCGATAGTGGGTTCATGCCTCCGTGAATCCGGAGGAGTGACAAGAACCACTAAGGTTATGGATGTGCTTGTTGCCACTAGGGATAAAACATTAGTGCTATGTTCAAGGATGTAGTCACTAGTTACATTACGCGCAATACTTAATGCAATTGTCTCGTTGTTAGCAACTTAATACCGGAGGGGGTTCGGATGATAACCTCGAAGGTGGACTTTTTAGGCATAGATGCGGTTGGATGACGGTCTATGTACTTTGTCGTAATGCCCAATTAAATCTCACTATACTCATCATGATATGTATGTGCATGGTCATGCTCTCTTTATTTGTCAATTGCCCAACTCGTAATTTGTTCACCCAACATGCTCGTTCGTCTTATGGGAGAGACACCTCTAGTGAACTGTGGACCCCGGTCCAATTCTCTTTACTGAAATACAATCTCCTGCAATACTTGTTCTACTGTTTTCTCGCAAACAATCATCTTCCACACAATACGGTTAATCCTTTGTTACAGCAAGCCGGTGAGATTGACAACCTCACTCGTTTCGTTGGGGCAAAGTACTTTGGTTGTGTTGTGCAGGTTCCACGTTGGCGCCGGAATCTCCGGTGTTGCGCCGCACTACATCCCGCCGCCATCAACCTTCAACGTGCTTCTTGGCTCCTCCTGGTTCGATAAACCTTGGTTTCTTTCGAGGGAAAACTTGCTGCTGTGCGCATCATACCTTCCTCTTGGGGTTGCCCAACGAACGTGTGAAATACACGCCATCGGCAAGCCGGTGAGATTGACAACCTCACCTTGTTTCGTTGGGGCAAAGTACTTTGGTTGTGTTGTGCGGGTTCCACGTTGGCGCCGGAATCTCCGGTGTTGCGCCACACTACATCCCGCCGCCATCAACCTTCAACGTGCTTCTTGGCTCCTCCTGGTTCGATAAACCTTGGTTTCTTTCTCGAGGGAAAACTTGCTGCTGTGCGCATCATACCTTCCTCTTGGGGTTGCCCAACGAACGTGTGAAATACACGCCATCAAGCATATTTTCTGGCGCCGTTGCCGGGGAGATCAAGACACGCTGCAAGGGGAGTCTCCACTTCTCAATCTCTTTACTTTGTTTTTGTCTTGCTTAGTTTTATTTACTACTTTGTTTGCTGCACTAAATCAAAATACAAAAAAATTAGTTGCTAGTTTTACTTTACTTGTTATCTTGTTTGCTATATCAAAAACACAAAAAATTAGTTTACTTGCATTTACTTTATCTAGTTTGCTTTATTTACTGTTGCTAAAATGGCCAACGCTGAAAACACTAAGTTGTGTGACTTCACAACCACAAATAATAATGATTTCTTATGCACACCTATTGCTCCACCTCGCTACTACAGCAGAATTCTTTGAAATTAAACCTGCTTTATCGAATCTTGTTATGCGAGAGCAATTTTCTGGTGTTAGTTCTGATGATGCTGCTGCCCATCTTAATAATTTTGTTGAACTATGTGAAATGCAAAAATATAAAGATGTAGATGGTGATTTTATTAAACTAAAATTGTTCCCTTTCTCATTAAGAGGAAGAGCTAAAGATTGGTTGCTATCTCTGCCTAAGAATAGTATCGATTCATGGACTAAATGCAAGGATGCTTTTATTGGTAGATATTATCCCCCTGCTAAAATTATATCTTTGAGGAGTAGCATAATGAATTTTAAACAATTAGATACTGAACATGTTGCTCAAGCTTGGGAAAGAATGAAATCTCTCGGTTAAAAATTGCCCAACCCATGGACTGACTACTTGGATGATCATCCAAACCTTCTATGCGGGACTAAATTTTTCTTCACGGAATTTATTGGATTCAGCTGCTGGAGGTACCTTTATGTCCATCACTCTTGGTGAAGCAACAAAGCTTCTTGATAATATGATGATCAACTACTCTGAATGGCACACGGAAAGAGCTCCACAAGGTAAGAAGGTAAATTCGTCGAAGAAACCTCTTCCTTGAGTGATAAGATCGATGCTATTATGTCTATGCTTGTGAATGATAGGACTAATATTGATCCTAATAATGTTCCATTAGCTTCATTGGTTGCACAAGAAGAACATGTTGATGTAAACTTCATTAAAAATAACAATTTCAACAACAATGCTTACCGGAACAATTCTAGTAACAACTATAGGCCATATCCTTATAATAATGGCAACGGCTATGGTAATTCTTATGGGAATTCTTGCAACAATAATAGGAGTTCACCCCCTGGACTTGAAGCCATGCTTAAGGAATTTATTAGTACACAAACTGCTTTTAACAAATCTGTTGAAGAAAAGCTTGGGAAAATTGATATACTTGCTTCTAAAGTTGATAGTCTTGTCTGTCGATGTTGATCTTTTGAAATCAAAAGTTATGACTAATGAGAATCATCATAATAAAATTACTACTACAGCAAATGCCATTCAAGTTAGAATTAATGAGAATATAAGATTAATGGCTGAACTGCGTGCTAGGTGGGATAGAGAAGAAAATGAAAAACTAGCTAAAGAGAAGAATATAGCTAAAGTTTGGACTATTACCACCACTAGTAATGCTAATGCTACACATGTTGCTGCACCTCCTACTCATACTAATAAAAGAATTGGTGTTAGCAATGTTTCCACTTCGAATGCAAAGCGCGAAAACTGCTCGAAACCGCTAAAACTGCTGAAACCGCTCTGTGATAAAGCTGCTGAAATTTTTTCCAACATTGGGGATGATGATCCCATTGCTTTAGATTATAATGGTTTGAATTTTGATGATTGCCACATCTCTGAAGTTATAAAGTTCTTGCAAAAACTTGCTAAAAGTCCTAATGCTAGTGCTATAAATTTGGCTTTCACGCATCATATTACAAATGCTCTCATAAAAGCTAGAGAAGAGAAACTAGAGCGTGAAGCCTCTATTCCTAAAAAGTTAGAGGATGGTTGGGAGCCCATCATTAAGATGAAGATTAAAGATTTTGATTGTAATGCTTTATGTGATCTTGGTGCAAGTATCTCTGTTATGCCTAAGAAAATTTATAATATGCTTGACTTGCCACCATCTGAAAAATTGTTATTTGGATGTTAATCTTGCTGATCATTCTACAAAGAAACCTTTGGGTAAAGTTGATAATGTTCGCATTACCATTAACAATAACCTGGTTCCCGTTGATTTTGTTGTCTTGGATATTGAATACAATGCATCTTGCCCCATTATATTGGGAAGACCTTTTCTTCGAAATGTTGGTGCTATCATTGATATGAAGGAAGGTAATATAAAATATCAATTTCCTCTCAAGAAAGGTATGGAACACTTCCCTAGAAAGAGAATGAAGGTACCTTTTGATTCTATTATGAGAACAAATTATGATGTTGACACTTCATCTCTTGATAATACTTGATACACACTTTCTGCGCCTAGCTGAAAGGCGTTAAAGAAAAGCGCTTATGGGAGACAACCCATGTTTTTACCTACAGTACTTTGCTTTTATTTTGTGTCTTGGAAGTTGTTTACTACTGTAGCAACCTCTCCTTATCTTAGTTTTGTGTTTTGTTGTGCCAAGTTAAGCCGTTGATAGAAAAGTAAGTACTAGATTTGGATTACTGCACAGTTCCAGATTTCTTTGCTGTCACGAATCTGGGTCCACCTCCCTGTAGGTAACTCAGAAAATTAAGCCAATTTACGTGCATGATCCTCAGATATGTACGCAACTTTCATTCAATTTGAGCATTTTCATTTGAGCAAGTCTGGTGCCATTTTAAAATTCGTCAATACGAACTGTTCTGTTTTGACAGATTCTGCCTTTTATTTCGCATTGCCTCTTTCGCTATGTTGGATGAATTTCTTTGATCCACTAATGTCCAGTAGCATTATGCAATGTCCAGAAGTGTTAAGAATGATTGTGTCACCTCTGAATATGTCAATTTATAATGTGCACTAACCCTCTAATGAGTTGTTTCGAGTTTGGTGTGGAGGAAGTTTTCAAGGATCAAGAGAGGAGTATGATGCAACATGATCAAGGAGAGTGAAAGCTCTAAGCTTGGGGATGCACCCGGTGGTTCACCCCTGCATATATCAAGAAGACTCAAGCGTCTAAGCTTGGGGATGCCCAAGGCATCCCCTTCTTCATCGACAACATTATCGAGTTCCTCCCCTGAAACTATATTTTTATTCCATCACATCTTATGTGCTTTTTCTTGGAGCGTCGGTTTGTTTTTTTTGTTTTGTTTGAATAAAATGGATCCTAGCATTCACTTTATGGGAGAGAGACACGCTCCGCTGTAGCATATGGACAAGTATGTCCTTGGTTTCTACTCATAGTATTCATGGCGAAGTTTCTCCTTCGTTAAATTGTTATATGGTTGGAATTGGAAAATGATACATGTAGTAATTGCTATAAATGTCTTGGGTAATGTGATACTTGGCAATTGTTGTGCTCATGATTAAGCTCTTGCATCATATGCTTTGCACCCATTAATGAAGAAATACATAGAGCATGCTAAAATTTGGTTTGCATATTTGGTTTCTCTAAGCTCTAGATAATTTCTAGTTTTGAGTTTGAACAACAAGGAAGACGGTGTAGAGTCTTATAATGTTTTCAATATGTCTTTTATGTGAGTTTTGCTGCACCGGTTCATCCTTGTGTTTGTTTCAAATAAGCCTTGCTAGCCTAAACCTTGTATCGAGAGGGAATACTTCTCATGCATCCAAAATACTTGAGCCAACCACTATGCCATTTGTGTCCACCATACCTACCTACTACATGGTATTTTCCGCCATTCCAAAGTAAATTGCTTGAGTGCTACCTTTAAAATTCCATCATTCACCTTTGCAATATATAGCTCATGGGACAAATAGCTTTAAACTATTGTGGTATTGAATATGTAATTATGCACTTTATCTCTTATTAAGTTGCTTGTTGTGCGATAACCATGTTTACTGGGGACGCCATCAACTACTCTTTGTTGAATTTCATGTGAGTTGCTATGCATGTTCGTCTTGTCCGAAGTAAGAGAGATCTACCACCATAGGGTTAAGCATGCATATGTTAGAGAAGAACATTGGGCCGCTAACTAAAGCCATGTTCCATGGTGGAAGTTTCAGTTTTGGACAACAATCCTCAAATCTCAAATGAGAAAATTATTAATTGTTGTTATATGCTTATGCATAAAAGAGGAGTCCATTATCTGTTGTCTATGTTGTCCCGGTATGGATGTCTAAGTTGAAGAATAATCAATAGCGAGAAATCCAATGCGAGTTTTCTCCTTAGACCTTTGTACAAGGCGGCATAGAGGTACCCCTTTGTGACACTTGGTAAAAACAATGCATTGTGATGATCCGGTAGTCCAAGCTAATTAGGACAAGGTGCGGGCACTATTAGTATACTATGCATGAGGCTTGCAACTTGTAAGATATAATTTACATGATACATATGCTTTATTACTACCGTTGACAAAATTATTTATGTTTTCAAAATCAAAGCTCTAGCACAAATATAGCAATCGATGCTTTTCCTCTATGGAGGACCATTCTTTTACTTTCAATGTTGAGTCAGTTCACCTATTTCTCTCCACCTCAAGAAGCAAACACTTGTGTGAACTATGCATTGATTCCTACATACTTGCTTATTGCACTTATTATATTACTCTATGTTGACAATATCCATGAGATATACATGTTACAAGTTGAAAGCAACCGCTGAAACTTAATCTTCTTTTGTGTTGCTTCAATGCCTTTACTTTGAATTATTGCTTTATGAGTTAACTCTTATGCAAGACTTATTGATGCTTGTCTTGAAGTGCTATTCATGAAAAGTCTTTGCTTTATGATTCACTTGTCTACTCATGTCATATACATTGTTTTGATCGCTGCATTCACTACATATGCTTTACAAATAGTATGATCAAGATTATGATGGCATGTCACTCCAGAAATTATCCGTGTTATCGTTTTACTCGCTCGGGACGAGCGGAACTAAGCTTGGGGATGCTGATACGTCTCCGACGTATCGATAATTTCTTATGTTCCATGCCACATTATTGATGTTATCTACATGTTTTATGCACACTTTATGTCATATTCGTGCATTTTCCGGAACTAACCTATTAACAAGATGCCGAAGTGCCGATTCTTGTTTTCTGCTGTTTTTGGTTTCAGAAATCCTAGTAAGGAAATATTCTCGGAATTGGACGAAATCAAAGCCCAGGGGCCTATTTTCTCACGAAGCTTCCAGAGGTCCGAAGGAGAGACGAAGAGGGGCCACGGAGGGGCCACACCCTAGGGCGGCGCGGCCCCCCCCTTGGCGGCGCGGCCCTGTGGTGTGGGGCCCCCGTGCCACCTCTTGACCTGCCCTTTCGCCTATAAAAAGTCTCCGTGATGAAAACCCCGATACCGAGAACCACGATACGGAAAACCTTCCGGAGACGCCGCCGCCGCCGATCCCATCTCGGGGGATCCAGGAGATCGCCTCCGGCACCCTGCCGGAGAGGGGAATCATCTCCCGGAGGAATCTACGCCGCCATGGTCGCCTCCGGTGTGATGTGTGAGTAGTCTACCCCTGGACTATGGGTCCATAGCAGTAGCTAGATGGTTGTCTTCTCCCCATTGTGCTATCATTGTCGGATCTTGTGAGCTGCCTAACATGATCAAGATCATCTATCCGTAATTCTATATGTTGCGTTTGTTGGGATCCGATGAATAGAGAATACTTGTTATGTTGATTATCAAAGCTATGCTTATGTGTTGTTTATGATCTTGCATGCTCTCCGTTATTAGTAGATGCTCCGGCCAAGTTGATGCTAGTAACTCCAAGAGGGAGTATTTATGCTCGATAGTGGGTTCATGCCTCCGTGAATCTGGAGGAGTGACAAGAACCACTAAGGTTATGGATGTGCTGTTGCCACTAGGGATAAAACATTAGTGCTATGTTCAAGGATGTAGTCACTAGTTACATTACGCGCAATACTTAATGCAATTGTCTATTGTTAGCAACTTAATACTGGAGGGGGTCGGATGATAACCTCGAAGGTGGACTTTTTAGGCATAGATGCAGTTGGATGACGGTCTATGTACTTTGTCGTAATGCCCAATTAAATCTCACTATACTCATCATGATATGTATGTGCATGGTCATGCTCTCTTTATTTGTCAATTGCCCAACTGTAATTTGTTCACCCAACATGCTGTTCGTCTTATGGGAGAGACACCTCTAGTGAACTGTGGACCCCGGTCCAATTCTCTTTACCGAAATACAATCTATCGCAATACTTGTTTTACTCGTTTTCACGCAAACAATCATCTTCCACACAATACGGTTAATCCTTTGTTACAGCAAGCCGGTGAGATTGACAACCTCACTGTTTCGTTGGGGCAAAGTACTTTGGTTGTGTTGTGCAGGTTCCACGTTGGCGCCGGAATCTCCGGTGTTGCGCCGCACTACATCCCGCCGCCATCAACCTTCAACGTGCTTCTTGGCTCCTCCTGGTTCGATAAACCTTGGTTTCTTTCTGAGGGAAAACTTGCTGCTGTGCGCATCATACCTTCCTCTTGGGGTTGCCCAACGAACGTGTGAAATACACGCCATCAATAACCCAAGAATTGCCTCTAATGGTAAGAAAGTGGTATTTGGGAGATTTGCAATCTTGTTTACTGTTTCTGGTTCGTCACGAGAAAAATCGCCAAAACTCACCAGAACGTAAGTTTGAGCTGCCAATTTACGAGCATCTTCCCCAGGTATTTATCTAACTTTCATTAGTTCAGAGTTTTTCGAGTTACGCAGCGTAAGTATTTTTTAAAAATCAATTTTTACGAACTATTCTGTTTTGACAAATTCTTGCACTGTTTTGCATTTGCATCTTTTTGCCCACCTTTTTGAGTTCTCTTGATCAAAGAACCTTATTGAAGTTGTGCTACAGTAGCTAATTTTTTATTAAAATGCTTTTCATATGTCATACTGAACTTTGTAGATTTGATTAATATTATCATTGCACTAACACTGCTAATGAGATTTGTGATGAGTTTTGTATGAAGGAAGTTTTCAAGTGTAGGAAAGAAGAATGATGAGATGAGATGAAGAATGGACAAAAGCTCAAGCTTGGGGATGCCCATGTCACCCCAAGATATATTCAAGAAGTACAAGCGTCAAAGCTTGGGGATGCCCAAGGCATCCCCTTCTTCATCAATAAAAATATCAGGTCCCGTTTCTGTTCACTATATTTTTATTGCTTCATATACTATGTGTTATTCTTGGAGCGTCTTTATTTTCTGTTGTGTATTTTATTTTCAATAAAGTGGGCACCATCATACCATGTTTGTTTGGGAGAGAGACACGCTCCGCTTTTTCATATGAACACTTGTGTTCTTAATTCATGTTCATGGCGGAAGATGAAAGCCGCAACATTTATTGCTATTTGGTTGGAAACAGAAAATGCTTCATGTGGTAAATGGTATATTGTCTTGAATAATTTGATACTTGGCAATTCTTTTGAGCTCTCATAGATCATGTTTAAGCTCTTGCATCATGTAGTTTAAACCTATTAGTGGAGAACTACTGTAGAGCTTGTTGAAATTTGGTTTGCATGATTGGTCTCTCTAAGGTCTAGATATTTTCGGGTAAAAGTGTTTGAGCAACAAGGAGACAGTGTAGAGTCTTATAATGCTTGCAATATGTTCTTATGTAAGTTTTGCTGTACCAGTTCATACTTGTGTTTGCTTCAAACAACCTTGCTAGCCAAAGCCTTGTACTCGAGAGGGAATGCTTCTCGTGCATCCAAAACCTTGAGCCAAAACTCATGCCATTTGTGTCCACCATAACTACCTACTATGTGGTATTTTTCTTCCATTCCAAAGTAAATTGCTTGCGTGCTACCTTTAAAATTTCATTCCTTGTCTTTGCAATACATAGCTCATGGGAAAGTAGCCTAAAAACTATTATGGTAATGAATATGTCGCTTATGTATCTTAGTTCTTATAAGTTGCTTGTTGAGCGGTAACCATGTTTCTGGGGACGCCGTCAACCTGTTACACCTTTGTTGAATATCATGTGAGTTGCTATGCATGTTCGTCTTGTCTGAAGTAAGGGAGATTTCTCATGATTAAATGGTTTGAGTATGCATATTGTTAGAGAAGAACATTGGGCCGCCAACCAAAGCCATGTATCATGGTGGAAGTTTCAGCTTGGACATTAATCCTCACATCTCTTATGAGAATATTATCTGTTGTTGAATGCCTAAAGCATAAAAGAGGAGTCCATTATCTGTTTTCTATGTTGTCCCGGTATGGATGTCCTCAAGTTGAGATCTATCAAAATTGAGAAATCAAATGCGATCTATCTCCTTGGACCTTTGTACATGTGGCATAGAGGTACCCCTTTGTGACACTTGGTTGCAACATATGTAATGCAATGATAATCCATGGAAGCCCGAGCTAATTAGGACAAGGTGCGGGCACTATTGGTATTCGATGCATGAGGCTTGCAACTTATAAGAGGTTTTATGCATAACACATTTGAATTATTACTACCGTTGACAAAATTGTTTCCATGTTTTCAAAATAAAAAGCTCTAGCACATGAGTAATCCATGCTTCCCTTTGTGAAGGGCCTTTCATTTACTTTATGTTGAGTCAGTTTACCTACTTCTTTCTATCTTTGAAGCAAACACTTGTGTCAACTGTGTGCATTGATTCTTACATGTTTACTTATTGCACTTGTTATATTGCTTTATGTTGACAACTATCCATGAGATATACATGTTACAAGTTGAAAGCAATTGCTGAAACTTAATCATCCTTTGTGTTACTTCAAAACCTTCTATTAAGAATCTATTTCTTTATGAGTTAAATCTTGTGCAAGACTTATTGATGCTTGTCTTGAAAGTACTATTCATGAAAAGTCTTTGCTATATGATTCAGTTGTTTAGTCATTATCTTTACCATTGCTTCGAATCACTTCATTCATCTCATATGCTTTACAATAGTACTAGTAAGTGTGCACGTGCAACGCACGTCTTATAATTTAAATACAACCATATCATTTGAATTTTATATATTGTTCTGGCGAGTTTTTTGGGAGTCAAATAGAGGTTTTCTTCGAAGGTTTATCCACAATCATACAATTTGTGGAATTTTTATTCTTTCATCTTGATGTCTTGATTCCTGATATCATCATCATCATTTTATTCTGAATCCGACTAAGATGATGACTAATTTTCTTCAAAAATGAATGTGTCATATGGACCTATGAAGTGGTAATCCGAGTTAGTTTTCAAATAATGATATAATGTAAAATATGTATGACGATACAGAGCAAGATATATTTATTAAAGACTGTCAGATCCCAAGACCACAAGATGACATGCATGATTATGATTTTTTTGACAAATTTAACATCCGGACACCACAAGTTGACATGCATGATTACGACGAATCTTTGACAAAATTCAACATCCCGAGACACAAGAGACCACGAGATGAAAATTTTTAATACTGCCCACATCTATAAAAAGATGTCTCAACTCTGGCAAAATTTGCATGTATCTACTCACTGAAATACATCTAGATAAATGCATATTTGATATCATTGAAACATCTTTTTATGGACAAAGGTAGTATATTCTGTCGGAAATATTCAAAATCATCAAACAATTATGACAGAACATCTTTTTTCAAACACTTGTAAATTGTCACACACCTCCGACCGTACAAAACGATCTTTCTTTGTTTGAAACTGTACAAAACGATCCTACAGCACACACCCGAATCAGCACTCCTAATAATCTACTACTATTAAAAGAGACAGAGAGGCAGATCCAAAACATCTGGACCGTCTAACCATCTAATCTACCGGCTCAGATTAGCCCTAAAACAAGTGTTAGACGCTCACAACCCACGTCTAAATCAAACTGCTAGCTGAACAAAACGCAACACCACAGCCACCTCCGCGCACGCCGCCGCCAAACCGCCGCTCCGCCCGACGCTGCGCACGCCGCGCACGCTGTCGCGCACATCGCCACCGCCGTCTCCAACGCGACCCATCGCCTCCGCTACCAGTGCGAACCGCCGCCTCCAGCTGGACCCGTCACCTCCGCTACCAGCGCCAACCGTCGCCGCCTACCAACGCGGACCCTCGCCGCCCGGCCGTCCCTGCCGCCACCGGCGCGGGCCGTCGCCTCCGCCACCGGCGCGGACCCTCTCCGCCCGGCCGTCTACGACGCCTTGCCCTTCGCAAGGACGCCGCCACCACCTGCCAAAGTCTAACTGCTCCTCGAGGCTGCAGTTCTAAATCAAATTTGATGGTACCTGAATTGCAAGTTCTGAACCGATCTAATATTGCTACCTGAATTTCATATGGAATAGATTGTAGTACAATCCATTTGGTTTATTACTGTCTTGCTACGTGAGAATCTGGCGAAATGAGTACTGGTTAAGGTTCGGTGTTGAGGATTCATTCTTCTTAAGTTCATGGGAGTTTGCAAGAGCTCATGCTTATTGTCTTATTGTTTGCCTGAGTTAGGAAACAAGTATGGAGTATGTACTAGAAAGTCCACTGCACTGAAGCGTGAGTCATAATTCAGATATCCTAGAAATAGAATAACTACCCAGGTGCAAAATAATTCAACTCACAAAACCATCCAGACCAAGGTGCTGACACGAAATACAGGCCATTCAGAAGCCAATTTAATGGCAATATTTAATGGTAGTCCTACAGAAGTTTTTCACAACATATTTCCCCAACTGCAGAAGTCTTCCGGTGGGTATGACTATAATTTGTCTGAATTGGTTTCAATTCTATCGAATTTTGTTTAGAATACATGGTGATTTCATGGGTAAGCGTTCATAAGTACTATTGACTGGTAATATACTTGGTGAGCTTATTCATATCTGAAATTTGTGATTCCCTACTATAACTTCAGTGTAATTGTGTTATTGTAAAACTATATCCAATCAAGTATATTATATCAAGTTGAAAGCAATTCAACTGCTATGTTACTTCTCTCATACTGTTTTTTGTTTTTGTTTTGTTGATTATGCAGATTCTAAATGGTTGTGGAAGAGCTTCAAGTTTGTTACTGATGGTGTGTACTGTGTAGTCCAAATCATCTAAAAATAAAGGTCTGCATCCGATATATTTAAATGTTTTTTTTCAAGAAATATTGTCAAGAATAGAAGATATTATTATGTTTAGTTTAGTTTTATGTTTTCAGTTTTCAATTGACACTGCTCTTACTGAACCTGTCACGGTTTAACAATAGATAGTACCGGATGTTACATACTATTAACACCACCTTATCCTCATGGGAGTTGCTGCTAGAGCCGGCGAATCCAAGAAGAGGGGATCGGTCGCCGCATGTCGTCCTCGCTTGCCACGACGCTGCCTGAGGCGGAGGCGCTGCTGGCCCGCGCAAACGCATGCCAAGGCCGGCACCGATCCTCACACTCGCCCTGCCAATCCCGTGATTGCATATATCGACTGCTCTATTACAGCTTACATGTCCGCCTTCCTATTCCATACCGAGTTGATCATGTACAAGACGGACGAGCAGATAAAGAAAGAGGTACACACTTCGCTAATCATGTTCAACCATGTTTGCCAGAGTTTAAGGTTATAACGAGGAAGCCATACATAATTTTAGCACCTTTCTTGGACAAAAAAATGTACCGCTGCCAGTTGTGGTATGAGAATCCTGACTCCCTGAAATCTAAAATAAGTCCAGATCTGATCAATGCTGTACATCATCTTAAATTATTTACAGCTTGCTTCTTCAGTACTGACAGTTAAAATTTGGTGTTGACAAAGTTTGCATGAATATGAGGATTCTCAGATGCAACTCTTGGACATTATTTCTTTTACTTTTTTCTTAACCTCTAAGGACATTTTCATAATTGCCTAGATTCTTATTATTCGTTCAGAATAATATTCATGAGAAGCAATTTGTTTTTGCAATAAAAAGAATGTTTACTTCCATTTATTGATTTTCAGGTGGATCTACCTTTCTGATAGTGCAAAAAGGTGGACATTAAACTCAGAATCTTGGCACTGTAATTATCTTCAGCCAGTGCAGAACCTGAGCCACCAAAACAAAGGTCTTTGAAGGTTCTGCATCTCAACATAGACTAAGTTGCCTACTGTTTCTATGTATTGTCTTTTCCAGTGTAGTTCTTTCTGATATGGGCCTCCTACGTATAAATATTTTAGAAACATTTTTTTATTTCAAACACAACATTATCTTTCATTGAGTCTACTCATTGGTCATATTTTTCAAAGGAAGACATATCAAGTGTCATATTTGTAGCAGATTTGGTATTTGAACTGATTGCGCCATTTCGGTTCAACAACCTGAAAATTCTGCCTCTACTATATTCTTTTCTAATTTATTTGACTGTCCTGGTTGCATCAGAAATGACTACACAATTTTTTAATGGTGCTGGCATGGATTTACCACCTTGAAATATTGGTTGTTGCTATTGTTAATTCTATACAAGTTATTCCAGTGAAACCATGTTTGTAGTTAACGAGGACCTTGAATATTTTCTTCACTCTCCATAGCCAGGAGCTGTGACATGTATCCTCTCTCATAACTGGTGAAAAAATTGTGAGGCATATCCCACATTCTGAACTATCTGTCATATGCACATTGTGAATTATAGGCCTTTCTTCTCTCCGAGGTAGGGATGCCTCAGCAGGCAAGCGTAAGATTTAAGAAAATAAAAATGCAGAAGATGAAAATTTGCGTTCTGAAACTACGATTTCTGTTACTGTGACTTATGCCAGCCTTTTATATGCTCACCCAGATTGAAGAATTGTTTTTTCAACCCATATTGGCTTTATTAATCGTCCTATAAAGTTACACTCCCGCGCGTACTTCATGATGTAACAAGGTTATTCAATGTTGAATATTATCTTTTGGGGCCGTTAAAAATTCTTATATATATATTATCTAACAATGATCCTACTACCACCATTAAATTATTAGACTGCATATCTTCTGATTTGTGCTGGTGTTCATATTTTCTTTGCGAAGTATCTTTATTTCCTTTTTGTGTGATACCACTATAATGGAAATGAGTAGATGCGAGTAGCTTCTCAAGTCTATTTCATACCTTATTTCCTCACCTCAAATATATTGCTACATTATGAGGGATAGCATATTCTGATTTTTCTCTCTTGCTAGAAAAAGTTAAATTGCTACGAAACCAATTTATAAATAAAGAAATATCTAATCAAGAACCACATGAGGCAATTTATCCATGTCGGCCCTATGAAACACGATGCAAACTAATATATGTTATGAAGAGTATTTTTATCATGAAATAATAGTTCAATCTCCCAAATGGCTCAATCATTGGTATTTTGTATTTAAAATTTATACATGATACCCTATATCAATTGAGTGTCAAGTTCATATGATATGTTATGCATAACATACTGTATCAAGTGTAGTTATAAATAATTTGTAACTAAATTTGTGGCTTTACCTTAATTTTTTTACTATTAAGGTTAACTGTAAATTATTTGTTAAATGTTTCTCACGTCGAGACTTATGTCAGCCCAGCTGAAGCTGATATTTTCAGTGTCACTTTAAAATATCATTGCCACCATCCTCACATTTGAGCCAAGCCGGATATGCTGGCAGTTTTGTGTTCTCAAAGGTAACGATTACAAACAAACATTCTCTATTAGTTTTTTTTTCCCTAACTACTTGTTTTGTTACGTTCTAGGTGTCAGGAAACACATGAGAGTTGAGACATGTGTGTGTGAAACAAACGTTTAATTCAAACTTCAGGCCTAATGTGTGTGAATTTTTTTATAATTAATGTCGATTTTTTTTAAAGTTGCTTGTTACCTAAATATTTCATAAGTATATTATCATGTACATGTGTAATTTTTTTGTGGAAGTTGCCGATTTTGTAATCATATCAAACATGTTCCATGATTTGCTAATATATGCCTTGTATTACACGTGCTTGTCACGTGCACTTTTACTAGTCTTCAAAAAGAACTGGACAACACTCCCCACTCTGTAGCTCTCTCTCTCCCACCAACTGTACCTGCTACCTCCCACCGCCCCCGCAAGGTCCCCTGCTCGCCAGCTCCCTCGGTTGACCTCATCGGGCCGCCCTCCCCTTCATCCCACCGCAGACGTTAGGACTCGTACACCCCCTGCTCTTCGCCGCCTCTCCTCATCGAATCGGTTCATCAAAGAGTCCGGGGAGGCGCTGCCACTCGGCATGCTCGCGGCCTCGCCGGCGACCCAGAGCTAGGGGCCGACGGAGGCGGACGCGGAGGCGCGCGCCTCGTATCCACCGGATAGGAAGCTGCGGACACCACGTGTTGGAGGGCTTCACAACGCTGCCCGTCCCCCTGCAGAAACAGCCGATGAGTCGGAGCAATCACCGAGGGACGCCGTCGAGGACGACCTGCTCCAGCGGGCTGCCCATGTGGCGAGCGTTCTGGGCACCACCAAACCAGCATCGTGTGCAGGTAGAGTTCCCCTCTTCAGCAAAACCAACTCTCATTAGCAAGTGTAAATATATTTAACAAGCATCCTAGACTCCTACTTCAGACTTCAGAGAGATTCTCCGCTCCCTTTCTTCTATAGATTGGTATGCGTGTTTTCAATACTGTATACTTTGGTGTCAGAAATATTACTTCGACATTGACCCGATATCTATTGTACATATACTAAATGCAAGATCATTCTACGTAGGTACTTCAATCCTGTTTGGCGGTTCATTCAAGTGGATACCTTGGTGAAATCCCACGTGGAATTTCCAAAAATCTTATGTTTTTCTACCTACATCCTATGTTCAGCAAGCTGTTGTTGGCAGGAGGCCAGCCCTGCCAATATTGGGGACTGGCTTCGCCACTATAGATGGAAATGTGGGTAATTATTCTTGTCATTACACCCTGTATAATTTTATTTGTCCATAGGTGTGCCTTTTCAAGATCTGTTAGCATCTACAGTAGTTTTAGTTGTATACAAGTGTGCATAGCAGAAAATAGATTATCTAAACCATGCACCAAATTTGGTAGCCTTAGTGTCGCTCAGATTTGGGCCTGTCGACTTCCATGTCGGATCAGTAGTGCTATAAAATGGGCTGTAAGTATAGAATGATTAATAACCTTTTATTGTCAGGTTGGAGCTTCTTTTTGGCATCACCAAAGGGACAAATCGTCCAAGGAAATGAATACATAGTTTGATAGTAAACTCGGAGTCCAAATCCTATCGATAGGTCATAGTAACAATGCAAAAATGCCAAGATTAGAAAGTAAATACAAATGTAATTGGAGTGTTGTGCCAGGGAACCAATACCAATGAAACAATCGGGAATATACTGTTTTGGCTAATGCATCTCTGCTAGCAAGTGTAGAGATTACGTGGTCTAGTAATAATTTCTTCAGAGGTAACTATTGCCCGTGTAATCAGCGTCTTCTCCAAATTATTGCAATCACACCTGCAAAAAACTTTAGTGGTCAGCATTTTGATTGGTTGTCACACAGAAAATGTATGTAGAAAATAAATGTAGAAAATGACCTTTGAAAGGAGAGAATGTACTCACTCCAATATCTCTACCGAAGTGTTAAGGTGAAACCTGCAGTTATCATCCTTAATCTCCGATGAATCAACTTCTATTCTGTAGGAAAAAGTTTATATTTCCAATATAAAGTACAGATGCTACAGCCCTGAATAAAGCTTCCTATAAAATCCAGACACTGTTCAATCCAGTAAAACATGGCAGATGCATACTCATCACCAGCCATATTTAGTGTTTTAGCTCGTCTCTGTAATCTCAGGGATTAGCTCCACAATGTCCCTGTGTGAAGTAATTTGTTCAACAACTCAGTTTATAAGCATCTTTAGCAAGTATACAAACCACAAATATAGGAACCTCGGTTGGAACACTCAATGCGTATCGCTCTATACTAGAGAAAAACCGGGAGCACCTCGAGAGACGTCTATCTGCGGCAGATCGATCCAGCGAACGACGAAGGGGCTCGCAAGGGAGCGCCTCTCGAAACACTCAGGGGGCAGGCAAACACCGGTCGAGGCTATCCAGGCTTTCGGAAGATGACGCTAGAGAAATCACGTCAAACCTGACCAAGTCCTTTATAACTACGGACACCGCAGGCATGCCACGGCCGAAAACCGTTGCAGGAGCAACAACCAACCTCGCTGCGTACCTCATTAGCCAGCGCCCTGAAGGATCCATGGCTCAAGCTCATCGAGGCGCCCTGGAAAGCCTCGCGATATTGGGAAATAATCTAGTGCCGCAAAAGAAAAATACCACGGTGCAGGCCAGTGGTTCAAAACATCATGCGAGAGATGCTCGGGACGAAATCACTCAGAGCAGGATCGACAAAGCAAGGCGACGACGCGCCGCTAGGAAGGACAACGATAGTGATTATTCGGATGAGGACCAGGAGTACGACAGCGAACTCAGGGGAGCCGACTGTTTAAGTTACAAAATCCGCGAGACGATGCCGCCCAAAAAGTTCAAGCCCACTCCTACCGACGCTGCCAAATACGATGGACAGCAGGAACCAAGATCTTGGATAGACGACTACCTGCAGACCGTGATTCTGCATAAGGGGAACCAGATAGCAGCAATGAAGTGCTTGCAGCTTTACCTGAAGGATTCAGCGCGCGCCTGGTTAAGGGGGCTGCCGAAGGGTTCCATTAAATCATGGGACGACCTAGTAGACGCCTTCGTTGCCAATTTCCAAGCAACATACAAGAGACCCGTCGGAATTGAAGAGTTACGAAACTGCCGACAAAAGCAGAAAGAGTCGATGCGCTCATACATCGGGAGATTCACCAAACTCCTAAACGCTGCCGAAGATGTATCTGTCGATAGAGCAATCGACGCTTTTAGCGATGGCATCCGGCGTGAAAGTTACATAGAGGAAATCGGACGCAAAAAGCCAAAAACCATAACCAAGTTAATGGAAATCGCCAACAGTTGGGCTGATGGCGAGGACAACGTGCGAAGGCCACGACAGCGCAGTGATGACGAAGACGATGACCTGCCGAAGCACGACTCGGGCGGCCGAAGGGATCGTCACAAAAGAAGGAAGAACCGCAACTATGACGACAACAACCTGGTAGTCGCAGGGTATTCTGATCGGCAGGATGATCGATATGACGATAGAAGAGACGATCGGCAGGACGGTAATCGGAACAACTCTGGGAACCGCGGCAATTATAAACCACGACAGCAGAGAACTCCCGAACTGCCCTACGCTGAGCAGATCAACGCCCCTTGCTACCTGCACTCGTATGTCGATTCTAAGGACGGCAAAACAAAGTCGAGTCACCTGCTCAGGGACTGTCGGCAGTTCCTTGACATGCACAAACTCATCCAGCAGTCAGGCCAGCATCAGCTACCACCACCACCCCCACCTCCACCGCAGCATCAAGTCCAGCAGGCTCAACCTCATCAACCCAACGAGGCGTTTCCACCTCCACGGGGGCAGATGAGCATGATCCATAGGACAGGTGTCTCGAGAAGAGAGATGAAGAAGCTCACCCGAGAGATTAACTTGGCAGAAAGCATCATGGCGAACATCCCCGAGTACGTCGAGTGGTCCTCTCAGAACATTATGTTCAGTCGAGCAGATCACCCGATGACCATACCAAAACCAGGACACGCGGCCTTAGTAGTCGAGGCACAAATCGGGGGGTTCAAGATGAGCAAAGTCTTCATGGATGGTGGAAGCGGGTTAAACCTGATATTCGTCGACACAATCAAAAGTATGGGGATCACCATGAGGATGCTGGAAGAAACAGACACCTGCTTCCATGGGATCCTTCCAACCGCACCGGGCTACTCTCTTGGCAAAGTTTACCAGAATGTCGTCTTTGGCAAAACCGATAATTTCAGGAAGGAGAAGATCGAGTTTGAAGTAGTGAACTGGGAGTCACAGTATCACGCTATACTCGGGAGACCAGCTTATGCCAAGTTCATGGCTGTACCGCACTATGCATATCTCAAGCTGAAAATGCCTGGGAACAACGGAACAAACATCACAGTCTATGGAAGTTTCTCACGCTCGGACAATTGTGATCGCGACTTTCAGAGGATTGCTGCAAAGTTCGGGTCACAGCAAGAAATCGTCGACCCCCTGCCCAAATTGATGTTACGAGAAATCAAGGAAGAAAAGGGTGTCAGGGAAACGAAGAAGAAGCCAGCTGACCCTGCTTTTAAAGCTTCGGCAGTAGAAGCTTCGGCAGAAAAGGCTTCGGCAACACAAGGTGCGGCAGTTGATGGCACAGAAGGCATAGGAGACAGCAAGGCGCTAGCAACAATTGCCCAGACCCCTGGCGAAATCAACAACGCTGCAGCAACCACTAACGTGGTGAAGAAGCCAGAAGATGAGAAGAACCCCTTCCTTGCTTAAGCAATTTATCAGCATTCCATTGTTTTCCTTTCATTTTAAACAGGGCCTTCCTTTTTACGCCCTCTAGTCTCGCGCTTACCTTATTAATGAGAACTTAAAGCTTCGATCCTTTGTTCAGCATTGCAGTAATCCAAAACGTTTAAAGCCGCATCACTATGCAACATAGTACGTGGCAGAAGATCGTGTTCCAAGGAGAAAAGCCTCTACGAGTGCTAAAAGATATAAAGCAAACAAGGATGTTAATCCTTCCCTCTGCTATAGATGCCTCTACGAGTGCCGAAAATAGCAAGAGTTCTGGAAATACACACAACCCACGTTCGATATTTTACTTATGGAGGTATCAAAGAACAACGGGCTCATCGGCAGAATCATTGCACCCGAAAAATTCGGGAAGGACTGTCGAAACATACATCGGTTGAAAGCAAAGTTGCACATACAACGGGTTTTAGCAAGACCTGCAACACGAGCTGATCACTCAAACGTTTGCTGACCAACGAATACGAAAAAACACTTAATCGGACAATTAAGACTTGTTCCTTCAAAAATTGCCAACAGCAACAATACGGTAAAAGTACATACACATGTATCTACCGAACAAAAAGTTTCGTCTTAACACTTGGATCAAGTAGCCAAAATAACCTATTTACAAAATGATCCTAATCCTTGAAGTTACCCTTGCGGAGTTTCTCTTTCTTCAGGAACCTTCGAATACTCCTCGAGCTTGTCGACAATTATATTGGCAGGCAGCAACACCTTCGGATACAGAGTATCAAAGTCTCCAACGGCGTTGGCAATAGCCAGCAGATTTGCCGAGGGATAACGTGCAAGCACAAGGGCAAGTGCAAACCTGGCCCCTGCGAAAACTTGAGCTCGCACCAAGTCTCGAATCTTCTTAGCATTTCCGAACTCAGACATCAGAGTCAGCAGCGTAGGAGGAAGTGCGTTTAAAGGGAACATCGTCTTCCAAACCACCCTCATAGCTTTGTAACACTTGTCGAAGAAATGGTGGACTTGCTGAACACGGTCCTGAAATAATGTGACAGCCGAAGCCTTCGAGTGTTCCCGCCAGAAAATCTCTTCGGCTGAGGACAGCTGGGTTAAAGCGTGCACACGCTCGTGAATCCGTTTATTCTCTTCCGCACGGTTCAAAACTATGACTGACAAAGGAATAAATAGAGGATCAGACAAGGCGTTGTTGACAAAAGCGCGCAGGGATCAAGAAACTTACAGTTCAAACTCTCAGTAGCTTTATGCAGCTCAGTAAGAGCGTACCGCTCCACTTCGGCTGCAATCTCGCTCTTCTTATTGACAATAGCAGCTAAGGCATAAGTATTGCGCAGGTCCTTTTCCATCTGAGTGATCTGATCCTTCATACGCTGGATCCGATCACCTTCAGGAAGAGCACCCGAAGAGTCGTCGACAAAGGAAGGCACTGGGAAAACCTGCAGGAAACAACGTTAAAAAAGAATGACGGATATGGTCAAGTTGAGCACCCGAAACTCCCATCGGGAGAAGTGCAAGTAGAAATATCATAATAAAGGTGTGCTAGCAACATTGCTAGCACGGAGTTTATTACAAACATAAGTTTTGCAACAGAACAATGTTTCAGCTCGAAGATAAGTTTGTTACAAAAATCAAGGGGCTTGGGTCTGAGTCGATAAACTAGGTCCAGCCGATGACTTCCTTGATGAAACTAGCTCAAGGAGCTGGCGAGCGCAAGTAAGGGCAGACGATTTAAAGGCGCTCAAGTCAACAAATTGCCCGTCTAGCTCTTTCGGCAGCTCCTTAGTCATTTCTTCGATGTCACCCTTAAAGCCGTAACCCATCATAAGCTGGAAGGCAAGGAGGGCACCATAAGTGCGCAAAGTATGCTTGAATACCTCGATAACCTCCTTGGTGTCAACCGCGAAGGCATCGAGCAGCTGCCCCAGGGTTTTGTCCTGCTTGATCTTGGGGAAAATCATCAAGTGCATCCGCGCCAGGGCACCCTTTCCCTTTTCAAGAAGCTCCCGCGTAAGCTGGTGGGAGGCGAAAGCCATCGACACACCATTTGCCGGAGAATTGTTTGGAACTTTGTCCAAGGCAGCAGCAGGAATGTTGGCGGCTTCTGCAAGATAACGAATTGGAAAAGATCATTGATAAAGAAATGAATCCATAAGAGTAATAATCGACAGAGATGTATGAAAGAGCCTACCAAGTAGAGCCAAAGAAGATTGACGAAGGAGTTCATCCTTTTCAGCTGCCCGAGCCTCCTCCTCTTTTAGCCTCTCCTTCAGTTTGCCTAGCTCCTCTTTCAGGGAGTCGACCTCCTGGCAAGCCGTGGCAGCCTTTTTGATGGCGCCGTCCAACTTCGAAGAAGAAGATTTAACTTCCTCCTGCAGTCGAACTTTCTCCGCCTCCAGGGAAGTAAACTGAGAGGCAAAGGCTTCCAACGAGGATATAACACCTCTCAGATCCTTATGGAAGAATGACAAAGAATTATTAAGCAAAGAACGCACCAGGAAAATTTAAATTGAAATCAAAAAGGGACTCACAGATGGAGGAGTCACGGCGGTGGCAGCTGAAGGAACATCTTTCCCCTTAGAAAGGGAGGAAGCTGTTGACGCCTGGGCCGCGGGGATTGCCTTAGGAGCCGAAGCTTCGGAAGTAGCGACCACCGGCGAAGTAGCACCAGACTTGGCCTTCTTAGACGGAGGTTCAATGACACCTTCGTCACTGCAAAAAGGGAAATGATCGACAGGAGTTATGAAAAGAACGCAAGGAATAAGAGGACAAACTGTGGTATCAGGAAAAAGGGTGCTTACATGTCGAAGAGATCATCTTCATCGGCAAAACCGCCGGCCGATCTCTTCACAGGCGAAGCCCTGGTCGCCTCCACAACTGCATTAACAAAGGCATCATGATCAGCGTCATCATCACGCACTGATCCCTCTGTGTCGCAAGCATCATCGGCTGAGGGAGGAAGATCGATGTGAACAGTTTCGGATTCTATTGGATCATCATGATTGCACTCCGGGCCAGTAGCTCGACAGTGGGAAAATCAGCGGGTACTGAAGAGCCTCTTCCCTCAGAAGTATCGTTTGGCGAATCGTGCAAATCTCCAGGGACTATGGGGATCTGTCGAAGAGAGAAACGAATAAGAATAGTGGTAGTTACGTTGACTAAGTAACAATAACGCAATAAGGATCTGAAAGGGAAAATTACCTCTGGGTGTGGATGATTGGCATCTAGAGGAGTGTAAGAAGATATCAATGGGATTGAGTCTTCTTGGCTAAAGAAAGTAAGGCGACGGACTTCATCAAGCAGTTCCTTTTCCGACAGTTCGGCAGCATTAATCCTGGTCTCATCTTTTGGACCTGAATACAACCACATCGGACGAACTCTGGCCATGGCTGGTTGGACTCGACGTTTCAGAAACACTGCTTCCACCTCTGTGCCGACCATGGTTTGGCCATCGGCCTCTTTGATTCGAAGAAATTTGGCAAATAATTCATCGACTGCTACTCTTTCTTCGGGTGAGAGAATGTTCTTCCAGGAATTCTTAGGCTTGGCTTCAAGGACGTCGGCAAAGCAAGGAAGCTGGGATTCGGGTGACAAGGAATCCTTGACGTAAAACCATTTCAATCTCCACCCTTGCACAGATTCTATCATTGGGAAATTGAAGTAATTTATATCCGAACGAGCTACAAACCCCACCCCTCCGGTGACAAAGGATCCATTACTACTGCTGTATCTCTTCACATAGAAGATCTTTTTCCACAACCCAAAATGGGGTTTGATGCCCAGAAATGCTTCGCAAAGGGTGATGAACACAGCAACATGGAGGATTGAGTTGGGAGTGAGTTGCCACAATTGGATCTCGTAAGTTCGCAAGAGATGGAGGAGGAATTCGTGAGCGGGGAGCGAGAGACCCCAATATAGGAATGACAAGAACATCACGATAAAGCTAGCAGGGGGATTAGGCCGAGAAATTGCACCTGGAAAGATCACGTTCCCCTCGTCAGAGGATATTAATCCTAGGCTTCGGGATCTCTTCTCGTCACGCTTGGTGACAGTTGATGCTACCCAATCTCCGGGCTTGGCCATTGAACTTGGCGGCGCTGGCGGCGCCGGAGCTGGGGGAGGAGCATTCGAAGCACTCCCCTTCGGAAGAGAATAGGAGGACTTGGCGGCGGCGCCTCCGCTGGTAGAACTGGCGGCGGCGGCAGGATTCTTCTTCTTCACCATTGTGCGATCTGGGGAAGATTGGAAAAGCAGTGGTGGCGGCGCAGCAGCAGTAAAGGGAGGAAGAAGGAGAAGAATGAGAAGATGCTACGGAAAATGTGGGAGAAGATTAGGGATTTCTCGCCCTTTGTAGATTTTGAGGAGAAATTGATAGCTGTGTAGGCACGTGTCGTTGCTACCGGTTCATTCAGTGGATCGTTTCAATTAAAGATTGCAGAAATCGGGGAGACGCCTTGGTGACTGTGCGAAAAGGGCCAGACAAAGAAAGAATAGGCCCAGCAGGTCATGTCCTGTCAGTCAAAATCAAGATATTAGTAAAGCGTCATCAATGACGTCATGCTTAAAGCATTCGAAGGAATGATAAGGTATCAGATGATCAACTTGAGTCCACGCACGGATTGCCAGCATCCGCACCTGGACTCGGGGGCTACTCCCATTGGGAGCGCTGACGCGCACCCGACATAATGAGGACTCGAAGAAATTGAAAAGAAGGCCTTGCAAGAAGAGATAATTGCTCGACTCGAGTCTGCGCCCGGTTCCAAGCACCCGTGCCCAGATTCGGGGGCTACTCCCATCGGGAGTGCTGGACGCGCACCCGACATAACTTTTTTCGCACTCCAGGATCATGCTCGGGGACTTGATTTTGTGTAGGGTAATGTTGTTTTGCCATCGGCAGTTAACCAGCAAAAGTTGGGCACGTTACTCATTATCCCTTGCATGAGGAAAATATATCGGATGACCTACGAAGACTTCCAGAAAAACTTCGACAGAGAAAAATGTTCGAGTGGTACAACTTGAGTCTACGCACGGATTGCAAGCATCCGTACCTAGACTCGGGGGCTACTCCCATCGGGAGCGCTGACGCGCACCCGACAGAAGAAGATGATGCAGATTCAAGAAGAACAAGAACAATCGAGGAAAAGAGCATTGGGTGGAGGCATGTTTTAGTCTCTACCCGAACTACCTTCGGCTAGACACTCGGGGGCTACTGACGTGGGCATTACCCTTCGGCTAATCAATGTTGCCCTATCCTATATTTCCTAGTTGGAGGCCCATGAAGGCACTCAATGGCGAGGTGGGCCGCTAGGGCGGTGCGGCGGAAGATTCCTTGAAGTACAAGACACGGAAGGAGCCGAACAAGGAAAGTCTGGAGATAGATCTACTGTAAATCTAGTCGTACTCGATTAGACCTCTTGAGACCTGGCCTCCTATATAAAGGCCAGGAGAGGGGCTGTCGAGGGGCACAATCAATCTTAGCAACCTTAGCCAACAGGAACTTAGAGATAGGTTACCCTAGTACTTAGCCATCTCGACGAGATCTCAGCCGAACTATTCGGCACCCCATTGTAACCCATTATCATCATAATCAAGAACAGACAGGCAGGACGTAAGGGTTTTACCTCATCGAGGGCCCCGAACCTGGGTAAATTGCTCTCCCCGCTTGTCTGTGAACCGATGTCTCGTGTCAGCTTGGAAGATTCTATCAATCCTAAGCCCCTATCGGAGGGCATTGCCGAGGAGCACCCTCGACAGCCTCAGTCTAAAAAAATTAAATTCGGATACATTTCTCCTACAAATTGCCCTAGACAATTTTTTTGCATAAATTGTACACAATCCCTCCATAGATTTTTCTTTAAAAAAAATTTATACCACTAGATGACTTATGAAATGACATATGAAATACCACGTAGACATGAACCATCTGGGTTTGTAAAATTCGGTTGTTTCCTATTCTATTTACTTCTACAGTAGCTAATTACGAAAATATTTTCATAGTTTGTAGCCGAGACGGTAGGTCAATTTCCAACAATGAGCATCCCCTCTTTTGCTTGCGCATCTCCGTCGTCTCCAAGTCTTTTTTTTAGATAACAACTGATGGAATTCAACAATGGCGAAACCGATCACAAACGAATCCATAAAAAAAGGAACATACAATATGGACCCAGAAGACCACACGCCGTACTCCCAAATCGCAATCAAGCCCATCGTCCTCATCGTCACCACCCAAGTGCAGAGACCGAACCCGGAAGCCGCCCATCTTCAGACACCATCGAGTCACCACCGCCACCTTCGCCACATTGGGCTTTGAACACCGCAGGAGTGCCCACCCCGAGGGGTGAGAGCTAATAATCTTTTCCAGACCATCGGGCAGGCGGGAGCTGGTGGAGACCAAGCAGAACCTCCAATCCACGGAACCTGAGCAGTAGGTCCCAACCATCGACGCCACGTCAAGCCACCTCCTCCCCTCGCCACCATGGCCGGCCGGAGAAATCTTCACGACGCGACAGTCGCATCTCAAGAAAAAGACCCTAAAAACCCTAACATGGAAGGCGATTGTACCGTCCCCTTCTACTCCCTCGCCTCCACGGCCGGCCGAGGGGAAGACAGCAGTAACAACAACCCTCCGACTCCGACTCCCAAAGCTCCACGGCAGAGTCGACAGACGACCCTGCCCGAAGAGACCACACTCCCCAGATCCACCGATCCGAGAGGAAACCAGGCCAGCAGCTCGCCGGCGCCGCCACACGTGGCCTTGCCGAGATGGGGACTGAGCTCCAGCACCTTTGTTCTAACGCGACGCCGCCTCCACCATCTCGGCAGCGCCTCCCGAGACCCTAGGGGCCCCCACCATCGGCGGTCCGAAGATCCGCCGCCAGGAGGGCGATCCCATCACGCAGGAAGCCGATCCACCACCGTGGAGACGACCACACCGCCGCACAGCCGCGGCAGCTCGATGTCGGAGCCGCCGGAGACGCACGCCGCCGCCACCAGGGGAGTCGCCACCGCGCGAGGGACGAAGCCCCGCCGCCACCGTCGCCGCCAGGGCTTTGCCCTGCGGGTCTTCCGGTGGCTGCGAGGGGGAGAGGGCGCGGAGGGGGATGGCAGGCGGCCGGCGGCGGAGATCGCCCCCGAGCCGCCTAGGTTAGGCGACGCGAGGGGTTAGTCCAAGTCAAAGAAGATGAATGTACCTATATAACCATGCACACATGCCCGTAGAAGCACCACTTGGCCGCTCCTCTTCCCTAAGCCCTTGAAGTACTTAATAGGTGTTTGACTATCGATGATAGCAGGGTCCAGCGAGCGTAGTTTTTACTCCATGTTGATCACAACTTCCAGCGACCAACCACTACCGCCTGCTGTTGAGATCGGGAGCTGTAACCACACAGACATGATAAACCTTTCATGGCGAGCAACTTTAGCATTTTCCCATCTGAAGACGTTGCCAAGTGGAGCTGGTTGCCAAGTGGAGCTGGTTGCCGTTGCCCTTGGTGGGCCGTAGCTTCACGGTGCATGTCTTCCTTGTGCTCACGTCGTAGCTTAGGATTTGCTTGCAACAATCCTCCATCCAGTGGATGATGCCGCCGCAGAGGACTGCGGGGTTGCTGCGCGTCTTGATCGACCACCATGGGAGGTGATTGCCGCACACACACTAGTAGAAAAAAGGGCTTCCATCCAGGCCTTTAGTACCGGTTTCCTTACGAATCGGTACTAAAGGGTGCATTAGTACCGGTTCCACTGCCCAGGTCTTTAGTACCGGTTCCAAAGGACCTTTAGTACCGGTTCGTGACACGAACCGGTACTAAAGGGCACGAACAGGTACTAAAGGTGGTTTTCCTCCCCTCCACGCACCTCCACCCCCCCCCCTCCCTGGATCGCCTTTTTTGCTTTGTAAAATACAAATGAAAATGATAGAAAATTCAAAAAATAAAATGTTTTCAGATTCTTATATGTTATGCAACCTACTATTCGGTGAAATTAAGAAATTCGAATTTTGACTTTTTTTTGCAAAAAAAGTTTGAAAAAATGGTAAAACCGCATTAACTTTTGCATACGACATCGGAAAAAAACGTATAATATATCAAAATGTTCGTGGGAAAAAGTTACATCCGAATTCACTAGGGTTTACCTGGTTAGCCAATTTTTAGATTCTCAAAATTCCAAATGAAAATATGAAAGCAGGAACATTTTAGTTTTTTCCAGAAATTTAGAATTTTATATATTTTTTAAAAGTTAAAATTAATAATTATAAGAGTTTTTGAATCCCATAATATTACTATTACTTTTAGCAAATTATAATATTTTCAAATTTTCAGGTTTTAGGTTTGGCAAAAAAAATTAAAAATTTAAAAAATATTTAAAAATAATACAAATTTAAAAATTAATTTTTATTTATTTAAACAACATTATTATTACATCATTACTTATGTTTATTAAAAACAATATTTGGAATTTAAACAATAAAGAAGTGTGACATCGACCAACATGTTAGTAGGATTGATATGATACTACTATCAACAACATGCGCGCGAAACACTTGGAAGTGAGACGGAAAGGAACTCGAAAGTTAAGCGTGCTAGTGTTGGAGTAGTGTGAGGATGGGTGACTGACCGGAAAGTTTGACTACGGGTAAGTAATTTGACTAGAGATTAAGTGTAGTTAGAGACTAACGAAAATATTAGAAATTCTGAGAAAAAATAAAAAAAAGGGAGTGAAAAATAATTAGAAAATAAATGGATAAATTTTTTAATCGAAATAGCCTTTAGTACCGGTTCGTGTTACGAACCGGTACCAAAGGTCTCCAGCCCCGCGGGCTCCTCCGTGCCAACGTGGAGGTACCTTTAGTACCGGTTCGTAAGGAACCGGTACTAAAGGTGGGAGGCTTTAATACCGGATCTTTAGTACCGGTTCCAAAACCGGTACTAAAGGCCCTTTGGAACCGGTACTAAAAGGGGGTTTCTCTACTAGAGTAACAGGACTCCATGTGCCACATGATGACGCAATCTGAACTTTCATGCTCGATCCGCAGCGATCGATCGCGACCAAAAGGATGAAGCAGTTGATGCCATCGGTGGCAGTGACCAGGACATACTGGCAACAAGAGCTGATCCCAGCGGTTCGGAATAGAATGTCTGGACACCACTCATAGCGCAACTGGTGTCGTCGAACTCTGGTGGGTATTTGATGCTTCGGTGCCGGAGGAGGATGAGACCGCGTCGGGACACTAAAATGCTATATTGGTCAAAGAGGCCGACGGAGTGACGCGATAAGAAGGGAGAGAGAATGTCATCGCAGAATGACGTGGCAACGTGGTAACCGGGTGGACAAGGGCGACGTGCTTGTTTTCATAGATGAGATAGGCGAGCACATATGGAGCCGCTTGGTGGCTGGCTTGGCGGATGAAAGACGGGCTGAGGATTTCACGACGCAGGAGCTTGGAGGTGGCGGCACAGCGGATAAGGGCGCATGGTTCGGAGCGCGAGATGATCTCCAGCAGGAGATCTGCCGGCAGCGTCCAGGCTATTGGAGTCTCCGGCACAGATACGTTTTCTCGTCGGCGTTTCTGTGAAGCCATGGTGTGTCCGCCCGTAGGTACGAGAGGCCGGTAAGGCGTCGATTGAGATTGATCAATCTGTTTATATCTCCGCTGTATAATTCCTCTGCTACGTGCAAGTTAGCAACTTATATACGGAAAGAGAGAGCAGTTTTTCAGAGCACGTGCAATTTAGCAACTTATATACGGAAAGAGGGTAGCCTTTAGTCGCGGTTGGTGATCCCAACCGTGACTAAAGCTTTTTTTCACCAATTTTGCGGTTCCCGCGGAAACCACCTTTAGTCGCGGTTGGGGACACCAACCGCGACTAAAGGTGCTTTTCCAGTTTAATAAAACTAATTCATTTCAAAATCTTCAAAATACAAATAATATATGAAAAAATTCAGAAAAATAAAACTAATTCAGTTCAAAATCTAAAAAATACAAATAATATATCAAAAAATTCAGAAAAATAAAACTAATTCATTTCAAAATCTTGAAAATACAAATAATATATCAAAAAATTCAGAAAATTAAAACTAATTCATTTCAAAATCTTAAAAATACAAATAATACATGAAAAAATTCAGAAAAATAAAACTAATTCATTTCAAAATCTTAAAAATACAAATAATACATCAAAAAATTCAGAAAAATAAAACTAATTCATTTCAAAATCTTAAAAATACAAATAATATATCAAAAAATTCAGAAAAATAAAACTAATTCATTTCAAAATCTTAAAAATACAAATAATACATCAAAAAATTCAGAAAAATAAATTTGTTCCCGCCTCTGTCTTCCCGCCCCCCCTCTTCCCACCAGTTCTTCCCGGCCGCCTCTGTCCTCCCGCCCCCCTCTTCCCGCCAGTTCTTCCCGCCTCTGTCTTTCCGCCCCCTCTTCCCACCAGTTCTTCCCGGCCGCCTCTGTCTTCCCGCCCCCTCTTCCCGCCAGTTCTTCCCGCCTCTGTCTTCCCGCCCCCTCTTCCCGCCAGTTCTTCCCGGCCGCCTCTGTCTTCCCGCCACCCTCTTTCACAGGCTTGCAGGAAAAAATTCCGAGGCGCAACTTCCGAAGATGCCGTAGGGCGTGTGCACCGACGACATCTTCGAGAAGCTGCGCCACGGGAGATTTTCCAACCCTTTACCCAACACTGTTAGAGGAGATGGAGTCTTTCACGGGCTTGCAGGAAAATTTTCCCGAGGAGCAACTTCCGAAGATGTCGTAGGGCGTGTGCACCGACGACATCTTTGAGAAGCTGCGCCACGGGAGATTTTCCAAGCCTTTACCCAACACTGTTAGAGGAGATGGAGTCTTTCACGGGCTTGTAGGAAAATTTTCCCGAGGAGCAACTTCCGAAGATGTCGTAGGGCGTGTGGACCGACGACATCTTCGAGAAGCTGCGGCACGGGAGATTTTCCAACCCTTTACTCCATCCATGGGGATGAAACTCTCCCTACCTGCTCGGTTGGCTTGTTGGTCTGCTTGCCAAGGCGTATCGATGCTCCTTTTTTAGGCACGGCTCCGCTTCTGCTTTGTCTTGTTCCTCCGATAGGGCGTCGTGCGCTACATGGTTTATCTCATCGAGCAGTGCGTCCACCCACGCGTCCTTATTCTGCCGACAGCTTTAGTCACGGGTGCACCCTCCCCGTCCGACTTACGGTCCTCTTTGTGCCATCGCAATAACTTGGCATGCTCTTTGTTCTTGAACAGACGTTTCAACCGTGGTATTATAGGAGCATACCACATCACCTTAGCGGGAACCATCTTCCTGGGTTTCTGGCCCTCAACATCATCACCAGGGTCATCGCCTCTGATCTTATAACGCAATGCAGTGCATACCGGGCATTCATTCTAATTCCCGTATTCACCGCGGTAGAGGATGCAGTCGTTAATGCATGCATGTATCTTCAGAACCTCTAAACCTAGAGGGCAGACAACCTTCTTTGCTTCGTACGTACTGGCGGGCAACTCGTTATTCTTTGGAAACATATTCTTCAACATTTTCAGCAAGTTTTCAAATCCTGAGTCAGCTACACCTTCCTATGCCTTCCATTTCAGCAAATCCAGTATGCAGCCTGGCTTTTTCAGACCATTATCGCATCCTGGGTACAACGACTTTTTGTGATCCTCTAACATGCGTTCCAAATTCTCCCTCTCTTTTTCAGTTTCGCAGCGTCTCCGTGCATCAGCAATGGTCCGACCAAGATCATCAGCGGGCTCATCACGTGCCTCTTCTTCATCTTCCCCTTCACCTTCCCCTTCACCTTCCCCACCTTCAGCATCCTCCATGAAAGTATCACCGAAATGATCAGGATAGTTGTCATCGATTGTCAACACCCGGATTTTTAAGTCCAGATGCCTATTATGCCATACATTGCAATCCCAGGAAGATTGTTTTTGCGAGACATAACAGTTAAGTATCATAGAGTCACCATTTATTACAACACATAATCGTCTTACAACAATAGATCACATGATCCAATATTACACAAATAGTTGACCTAATGATCAACGAACACAATACATAGCGGAAGCGTAGTAGTAGTGGACTATCTATTCCACAGGCAACGCTTGACGTTAGAAGATGCTCCTAGTTATCGTAGACGTCCTGCTGTCCGTCATCCTGATATTGTTGCTCCTCTTCATATTCTGGCATTTGTATAGCCAGGGACACAGCCATGAGTACTTTAAAGTACTCGCAAACGAATACTAATGTAATTACTTATCAATTTTAATAAGGGGTGCTAAGCTCTAGTTTTATTTGCATAAATCCAAGTTTAGTTCATAAACATTTAGTAAAGACTCCTCATTTTGCTAACTAGCTCAAGTGGGAACATTAGTGTCATTCCCACAACTCAGTTGTGATTCAAGTCAAGTCACCTTTCAATTCAACATTCCTTTTCAAGACAAAAGTTCTGACAACAGAACAGTATGGCCTTTCCAATCGTCCGTAACCGTGGACACGGCTATTCGAATAGGTTTAACACTCTGCAGAGGTTGTACTCTTGTGCCACAACTTTTGATTACATCCGTCGGGGATAACCCCGAATCATCGTAACTCAGTACGCGGATCATCAACCATAACCTTTCACTTATATACCCTAGTATAGGCACCTCTCCCCATGAGTTTGGCCTCCCGGTGAAGACAAACCGTCAACCCGGGAACTGCACAGGGCTTGGGTCGTACATTCACCTCATATTCACATCATTTCACTTTTAACGGAGGCAGCCTCGGCATAACCCCTATGATGCTTGTTTAGAGGGAACCCATACTAAAATACATAAGCTTCTAGTTAAGCCCTACCCATAATCAGGTATTGTGGGGGTACTTGTATAATTAGAAGGGTATTGCATCCAAACCCAATCATCAGTTTTCATAAAAATTCCCCAAGTCATTCATGTCACATTCACCTTCAAAATCTTTCAAAGTCATTTCATTTCACATGTTCCCATCTAGAGTAGTCAATTTTATTTAGTTAGCACTAGCAACTAATCATGAGGGGTGCTATCTAGCTTTGATTGCTCTAGGCTAAATTTGATGCTCTTGTCCTATTGTAGACCAAGTGAATCATAAATCAAAAAGTAAACTTTGATATACAATAAGACAAATAGATGCAAGGTAAAAACATGGGATAGGTTTATTAGACATAAAGTAAAATGAGATGGTGCCTTGCTCTTGTAGAGCTTTGCATTAGGGTGGTTTGCAAGAATATTAGCTTGCCTTGAGTGGGGTAGTGATCAAAGTTCTCTTCCTCCGCCTGAGAGTAGCCCTCCTCCTCCTGATACTCCTCGGTACTAGCGTCTATACACGAATATGAGGTATACAATCACCAAACAAAACTTACATACTAGACTAAACACACCAAAGGTTCACACAAGCTTATTCTAGCATCACATCATTCATAGCATGGTGATTTGACTTTGTTTTTTTTTAAGAAAAATAATTTCCTCTCATTACTAATATTGATTTGGTTTGCTATTGTTGCCTGCCAAAACTGCCACCGGCGGTCAGCGGCGAGCAACACGAAGAGCCGGGAGGCTCCTAGGACTGCTGGCTGGTCCCTAGTCCCTCGGTCAATGATGGCGTGTATTTCACACGTTCGTTGGGCAACCCCAAGAGGAAGGTATGATGCGCACAGCAGCAAGTTTTCCCTCAGAAAGAAACCAAGGTTTATCGAACCAGGAGGAGCCAAGAAGCACGTTGAAGGTTGATGGCGGCGGGATGTAGTGCGGCGCAACACCGGAGATTCCGGCGCCAACGTGGAACCTGCACAACACAACCAAAGTACTTTGCCCCAACGAAACAGGTGAGGTTGTCAATCTCACCGGCTTGCTGTAACAAAGGATTAACCGTATTGTGTGGAAGATGATTGTTTGCGAGAAAATAGTAGAACAGTATTGCGGTAGATTGTATTTCAAGTAAAGAGAATTGGACCGGGGTCCACAGTTCACTAGAGGTGTCTCTCCCATAAGACGAACAGGCATGTTGGGTGAACAAATTACGGTTGGGCAATTGACAAATAAAGAGAGCATGACCATGCACATACATATCATGATGAGTATAGTGAGATTTAATTGGGCATTACGACAAAGTACATAGACCGCCATCCAACCGCATCTATGCCTAAAAAGTCCACCTTCGAGTTATCATCCGAACCCCCTCCGGTATTAAGTTGCAAAGCAACGGACAATTGCATTAAGTATGGTGCGTAATGTAATCAACAACTACATCCTTAGACATAGCATCAATGTTTTATCCCTAGTGGCAACAGCACAACACAACCTTAGAACTTTACATCACTTGTCCCAGGTGTCAATGCGAGGCATGAACCCACTATCGAGCATAAATACTCCCTCTTGGAGTTACAAGCATCTACTTGGCCAGAGCATCTACTAGTAACGGAAAGCATGCAAGATCATAAACAACACATAGCATAACTTTGATAATCAACATAACAAGTATTCTCTATTCATCGGATCCCAACAAACGCAACATATAGAATTACGGATAGATGATCTTGATCATGTTAGGCAGCTCACAAGATCCGACAATGATAGCACAATGGGGAGAAGACAACCATCTAGCTACTGCTATGGACCCATAGTCCGAGGGTAGACTACTCACACATCACACCGGAGGCGACCATGGCGGCGTAGAGTCCTCCGGGAGATGATTCCCCTCTCCGGCGGGGTGCCGGAGGCGATCTCCTGGATCCCCCGAGATGGGATCGGCGGCGGCGGCGTCTCGGAAGGTTTTCCGTATCGTCGTTCTCGGTGCTGGGGTTTTCGTCACGGAGACTTTTTATAGGCGAAAGGGCAGGTCAAGAGGCGGCACGGGGGCCCCACACCACGGGGCCGCGCGGCCAAGGGGGGCCGCGCCGCCTAGGGTGTGGCCCCTCCGTGGCCCCTCTTCGTCTCTCCTTCGGACTTCTGGAAGCTTCGTGAGAAAATAGGCCCCTGGGCTTTGATTTCGTCCAATTCCGAGAATATTTCCTTACTAGGATTTCTGAAACCAAAAACAGCAGAAAACGAGCAAGCGGCACTTCGGCATCTTGTTAATAGGTTAGTTCCGAGAAAATGCACGAATATGACATAAAGTGTGCATAAAACATGTAGATAACATCAATAATGTGGCATGGAACATAAGAAATTATCGATACGTCGGAGACGTATCAGCATCCCCAAGCTTAGTTCTGCTCGTCCCGAGCAGGTAAAACGATAACACAGATAATTTCTGGAGTGACATGCCATCATAATCTTGATCATACTATTTGTAAAGCATATGAGCTGAGATCAAATCATTCAAAGCAAGTATCTATATTGACATAAGAGATGATAATGCAAGAGTTAGACAAGCTAAAAGTTTTCATGAACTATTGCTTTAAAGACATGCAACCGTACAAAGTTCATTAAAGATGTATTAAGTATTCAGCATAGAAGTTCTATCCTTCATTCCAAGCATCAAGTAAATTTTCACAACATAAGAAGGATTCAGATCAAGTAAACATAAACATGAACATCATGAATCAACTGTTTCGAAGTCTACTCAACCGGTGAGCGCAAGCATTTGGTATTAGCACCAGGATGTTATGGCATAAAGAACGTTAATGGGGGTTTGGAAGGCCAAATGGAAGAAAGGCTTGCAAAGCTGTAAATGACCATTAGACAAGAGGAAACCTTATGATCGAAGCTATGCAAGGAGTAGTGATTGCCATGCAACGGATGCACATAGAGCTATATGTGTATGAAAGCTCTCCAATGGAACTAGTGGGGGTGCATCCAACTTGGTTGCTCACGAAGACCTAGAGCACTTTTGAGGAGGCTCATCATTGGAATATACAACCCAAGTTCTATAGTGTAAATTCCCCACATAGTTATACTAGTAAAACATGAAAACTCTCTCATATGAATGTAGGTGCTGAACATGAGCACAAATGATGACTATGAATAATGCTGGTGCTAAAACATGAGCACAAGTGTGGATAAAAGATAGTAATGCTGCCCCCTTTTTCTTTATTCTCTTTTTTTTTCTTTTTTTCTTTTTTTTTTCTTTTTCTTTTTTTCTTTCTTTTCATTTTTTTTTTCTTTCTTCTCTTTTTCTTTTCTTTTTGATGGCCTCCACGGCTCTTTCCATTTTTAGGGGCAACATCCTAATATGACAACACACTTTTTGGTACAAATAACTCATAATGAATGAAACATGATGTATGAAACTGTATGCCTCTGCCAGTGTAGCAGGATGTGCAATGATCTAGCGTAACATGGGTAAACCACACATCAGCTGTATATGATCATGCAAAGCAATATATAAATAATAAATGACAACATGGCATGTAATGTAAAAATGGATGTTGCATGGCAATATATCTCGGAACAGCTATGGAAATGCTGTGGTAGGTAGGTATGGTGGTTGTTTTGAGGAGATGTATGGGCTTATGTGTAGGAGAACAAGAGAAAGTTCTCCCACGGGTTTGGATGTACCGGCGAAGTATGCACAATTCTCAATGTGAGCAAAAGGCAATGCACAGTACCGAAGAGGCTAGCAAATTTGGATGGTGGAAGTGCCAAAAACCGTAGCTTAACATTAGTCAAAAAGAACTCACAAGCTTATTGCAAACAACTAGCAGGTTCATCATTAAGAGCATGATTAAAATTTACTCCAAGGAGGGCCGTTCACGGTGGCACAAGTACCCCGCTAGCTCCCTCGACCTTCAGCACAACTTAGTTATTACGATGAACTCTCAGACATGGAAAGCTATCAAGTCCAACTACGCCTTCAACTATTTAAATAGAGTTTGTAGTACGGCACAAGCTTAAAGACAACAATCCACTACTAATTTTAACTCATTTATCCAGCAAGCCTTACCATCTAAATATCTCAAAACATTTGCAAAGAATCAAGTTATCAAAGCTCAATGTTCTACAAGTATTTTATTATACACTACCACATGCAACATTTCCCGTTTCCAACCATACAACAATTTAACGAAGAAGAAACTTTGCCATGAATACTATGAGTAGAAACCAAGGACATACTTGTCCATATGCTACAGCGGAGCGTGTCTCTCTCCCATAAAGTGAATGCTAGGATCCATTTTATTCAAACAAAATAAAAAACAAAAACAAATCGACGCTCCAAGAAAAAGCACATAAGATGTGATGGAATAAAAATATAGTTTCAGGGGAGGAACCTGATAATGTTGTCGATGAAGAAGGGGATGCCTTGGGCATCCCCAAGCTTAGACGCTTGAGTCTTCTTGATATATGCAGGGGTGAACCACCGGGTGCATCCCCAAGCTTAGAGCTTTCACTCTCCTTGATCATGTTGCATCATACTCCTCTCTTGATCCTTGAAAACTTCCTCCACACCAAACTCGAAACAACTCATTAGAGGGTTAGTGCACATTATAAATTGACATATTCAGAGGTGACACAATCATTCTTAACACTTCTGGACATTGCATAATGCTACTGGACATTAGTGGATCAAAGAAATTCATCCAACATAGCGAAAGAGGCAATGCGAAATAAAAGGCAGAATCTGTCAAAACAGAACAGTTCGTATTGACGAATTTTAAAATGGCACCAGACTTGCTCAAATGAAAATGCTCAAATTGAATGAAAGTTGCGTACATATCTGAGGATGATGCACGTAAATTGGCTTAATTTTCTGAGTTACCTACAGGGAGGTGGACCCAGATTCGTGACAGCAAAGAAATCTGGAACTGTGCAGTAATCCAAATCTAGTACTTACTTTTCTATCAACGGCTTAACTTGGCACAACAAAACACAAATCTAAGATAAGGAGAGGTTGCTACAGTAGTAAACAACTTCCAAGACACAAAATAAAAACAAAGTACTGTAGGTAAAAACATGGGTTGTCTCCCATAAGCGCTTTTCTTTAACGCCTTTCAGCTAGGCGCAGAAAGTGTGTATCAAGTATTATCGAGAGATGATACTTCTACAGCGGGGTGTGGGGTTTTCTCAACTAGGCATAGTATATTGGATACATAAGTTTCAGCATCTCCCTTTTCATTAGTCTTAGGCGTGCTATTCTCATCAAACAAATTTTCAGGAACTAGCCAAGCATAGTTATTTTCTAGTGCATCATTCATAGCCAGGAGCTTACATGGTATTGGTGCTTTGATCTCCCCTCTATCATCAATATTATTAGTGAATCTTATTCTATCCATATCCATCTTCTCAAGGGTACTAGCAAAGTTGGTATAAGAACCTAGCATATTATATTTAGTGAAAACTTTTCTAGCTTCTCTCGCTATTCCCCCAAATTCTTTAAGAAGGGTTTCTAATACAAAATCTTTCTTTTCTCCTTCTTCCATATCACTGAGTGTAAGAAACATATGTTGAATCACAGGATTAAGATTAACAAATCTAGCTTCTAATGCGTGTACTAAAGAAGCAACAGCAATTTCATAAGTGGGGGCAAGTTCTACCAAGTGTCTATCTTCAAAATTTTCAATAGTACTAACATGATTGAAAAATTCTTCTATATTATTTCTCCCAACTATAGACCCACGTCCTACCGGTATGTCTTTTGTGGTAAAATTAAAAGGAAACATGATGAAATAAGTAAAGTAAATGCAAGTAACATAATTTTTTTGTGTTTTTGATATAGCAAACAAGATAACAAGTAAAGTAAAACTAACAACTAATTTTTTTTTGTATTTTGATTTAGTGCAGCAAACAAAGTAGTAAATAAAACTAAGCAAGACAAAAACAAAGTAAAGAGATTGAGAAGTGGAGACTCCCCTTGCAGCGTGTCTTGATCTCCCCGGCAACGGCGCCGAGAAAATATGCTTGATGGCGTGTATTTCACACGTTCGTTGGGCAACCCCAAGAGGAAGGTATGATGCGCACAGCAGCAAGTTTTCCCTCGAGAAAGAAACCAAGGTTTATCGAACCAGGAGGAGCCAAGAAGCACGTTGAAGGTTGATGGCGGCGGGATGTAGTGCGGCGCAACACCGGAGATTCCGGCGCCAACGTGGAACCTGCACAACACAACCAAAGTACTTTGCCCCAACGAAACGAGTGAGGTTGTCAATCTCACCGGCTTGCTGTAACAAAGGATTAACCGTATTGTGTGGAAGATGATTGTTTGCAGAAAACGAGTAGAACAGTATTGCGATAGATTGTATTTCGAGTAAAGAGAATTGGACCGGGGTCCACAGTTCACTAGAGGTGTCTCTCCCATAAGACGAACAGCATGTTGGGTGAACAAATTACAGTTGGGCAATTGACAAATAAAGAGAGCATGACCATGCACATACATATCATGATGAGTATAGTGAGATTTAATTGGGCATTACGACAAAGTACATAGACCGCCATCCAAGCCGCATCTATGCCTAAAAAGTCCACCTTCGAGGTTATCATCCGAACCCCCTCCAGTATTAAGTTGCAAAGCAACGGACAATTGCATTAAGTATGGTGCGTAATGTAATCAACAACTACATCCTTAGACATAGCATCAATGTTTTATCCCTAGTGGCAACAGCACAACACAACCTTAGAACTTTCTCGTCACTCGTCCCGGTGTCAATGCGAGGCATGAACCCACTATCGAGCATAAATACTCCCTCTTGGAGTTACAAGCATCTACTTGGCCAGAGCATCTACTAGTAACGGAAAGCATGCAAGATCATAAACAACACATAGCATAACTTTGATAATCAACATAACAAGTATTCTCTATTCATCGGATCCCAACAAACGCAACATATAGAATTACGGATAGATGATCTTGATCATGTTAGGCAGCTCACAAGATCCGACAATGATAGCACAATGGGGAGAAGACAACCATCTAGCTACTGCTATGGACCCATAGTCCAGGGGTAGACTACTCACACATCACACCGGAGGCGACCATGGCGGCGTAGAGTCCTCCGGGAGATGATTCCCCTCTCCGGCGGGGTGCCGGAGGCGATCTCCTGGATCCCCCGAGATGGGATCGGCGGCGGCGGCGTCTCTGGAAGGTTTTCCGTATCGTGGTTCTCGGTACTCGGGGTTTTCGTCACGGAGACTTTTTATAGGCGAAAGGGCAGGTCAAGAGGCGGCACGGGGCCCCACACCACAGGGCCGCGCGGCCAAGGGGGCCGCGCCGCCCTAGGGTGTGGCCCCTCCGTGGCCCCTCTTCGTCTCTCCTTCGGACTTCCGGAAGCTTCGTGAGAAAATAGGCCCCCGGGCTTTGATTTCGTCCAATTCCGAGAATATTTCCTTACTAGGATTTCTGAAACCAAAAACAGCGAGAACATGACAAGCGGCACTTCGGCATCTTGTTAATAGGTTAGTTCCAGAAAATGCACGAATATGACATAAAGTGTGCATAAAACATGTAGATAACATCAATAATGTGGCATGGAACATAAGAAATTATCGATACGTCGGAGACGTATCAGTCAACGGCCCGCAATTGCTTCTGGCACACGTCCGAGCGGATGCGCGGGCGTGCCACCTGATCTATACCTGATCAGAAAGGTGATGGACGTGCTTCAATAGATTTCCTGCATGGTAGACACGTAAACATTAAATACGAGCCTCGATCGGCTCTCAGGTTATCCTGTGAATCGGCTCAAGGAGCCGACCCACCCATGTTACGTACAACCTAAGGTAACATGGGGATCCTGCTTTATCCAAATCAGGCTAAGTTAATCTACGACAGTCTAGGGTTTTCACCATATAATCGGAACATCCTACACGTAGTTGAGCCTGGCAAACATGGAAGATAACAGGAAAACCAACCCTCAAAGAGGCCTAAAAACCAACATAATGTTGACCCCCGGATCATCCCTTCTTGGACTAGCAAACCAAACCTAACATGTTGCTGGATCGTTCAACCCGTTTGTAAGGCCTAATCATACAGATATTAAACTAATCCTTGGCAGGCAAGGAACGACTATAACATATTAAATCTACCTAACAAAGATTAAGCAAGGCGCTGCCCTTACACCCAAATAGGTGCAAGGGCAGCTAGATGTCGAGGAGCTATAAGCCAAGCAAGCATAATGTAAGAACACCAGAATTAGCTCCACGAACATCTAAGAAAAAGGTATTGCTCGCCATCAAAAAGGCTTCAGCACGAGCAATACAGGTAACGAATAAACGTATACTGCCTAGATCGCAAGATGCGATCTAGGCAGCAAGATGCTTACCCGGAAGAAACCCTCGAAACAAGGGGGTGGCGATGCGCCTAGATTGGTTTGTTGCGAACTTGATCGTTGTTTATTTCAGAAACCCTAGATACATATTTATAGTCCGTAGACTGTCTAACGTGGGCATAAACCCAACCGTGTACGAGCTAGACTCTGTTTCTTAATCCTAACCGACACGTACACTACTATTATTTATAGATACACGGGCACGCTGGCCCAAATTCTAGCCCCAAGGCCGATTCAGAAACTCCTCTTAGATGTAAATCTTCCAAGCCCATCTTTATCACGGCCCAACTCCAATGCGGTCAAATTCTGGCGATAACACATGCCCCCCTGGTTTTGGCAATAGTAATTCCAAAACCACTCTGTTTTTCCCTTTCTTCGTCATGTCAAATCGGGGCAGAACAGAACCGCCACGGTATCCCTTCATCATGATGCCTTGCCTTCTCAACTTCTCCGCACGATTTGATGGTTTTGGCACCACATCCTCGGGAACCGCTGCAGCATTGAATCATCTCCACTATATCGCCTCTATTTTAACCGCATCCTGCAGTTCACTTCTTCATCCCCTTCGCATTAGCACTCCAAAAGCCCTCCTCTGCCACCATGTCTTCTTCCTCCTCTGCATCGTCGGGTCTTTCCTTCCAGTCCTCCCCCTCCCGCGAGCCGACGCCGGAGTGGGACCCGAAGGAGGCCCACGAGGCCTACATTCGCCGCGCCATAGAAGACGGGGACGAGTCCAGCCACGACTTCTCCGTCTGGTCTGAGGACGACAAGTCCTCGACCGACGGGGAGAGTGACCTCCGCTTCCTTGCCGACGGGGAAACGGAGGAGGAGAGCGATGACGATCGCTTCTCCTGGGACGACTTCACCTCCTTCGAGGAGGAGGAGGAGGAGGAGGACGACACCTCCTCCGATGAGCCGCCGGCCAAGCGCTTCTGCCCCTGGCCGGGGAACCTCAGCGACCTCGACAACGACGATGACGCTGACGAGGAGGACGAGAACAACGAGGGCCCTGCCGGCGGCCGCGGCAGCAGCGACGACGAGCCAGCCGGGAGTAGCGCCGACAGCGGCGACGACGGCGACGACGAGGGCAGCGACGGCCCATAGATAGGATCCTTAGCATAGGATCAGTAGTAGTAGATGGGGCAATGTATCCCCTGGTACTTCCTTTTGAGAGCAATCAGCTCTTTATGTAAGAAATCCCGTTATCAATGAAGAATTTCCTTTAATTTGATTTTGCTGATTTCCTTTATGCTAATTTAGCCGATTTCAACTTGGTCAATGCTCAATGAGCCGATGGCAACGCATCGGATTTTGGTCTCGAGTCGATGCCTGTGCATCGGCTGTACTTTGTACTCATTCGCTTTGCATACATTTCCTCAAGTCGATGTCCACGCATCGGCTGTACCTTGTTTGTTTTTTCCATATAATTTTAATTTTTTTACTGGCCGATTTCGTGCATCGGCCTCCACATCTCACTGTCCATCTTCCCACATACTTGGGAAATATTCTTGAGGTGTTGACCATTGACAACTACTGGGAACTTTGCACCATCAAGCTGCTCGAGCATATATGCATTACCCTTCAGGACTTGATCAACTTTGTATGGCCCATGCCAATTTGGAGACCATTTACCGTACGCTGGATCCTTAGTCCCCAAAGGTAGCACAGCTTCCCATACTAGATCACCAACTTGGAACTCCTTTGGCTTCACCTTCTTGTTGTACGCACGAGCTACCTTGGCTTTGTTCTCCTTGATCTTCTCCAGTGACCAAAGTCTGAGTTCTGTCACATCCTCTATGCTGTCGCTCATCAGGGCTGCATATTCCTCAGCTGTCAAGTCATTCTGAAACTGAATCCGTCTCGAGCCAGCCGTAATTTCCCACGGTAATACATCTTCTTGCCCATAGACCAGTTGATATGGCGTGGTTTTTATTGCTCCATGACATGACATGCGATAAGCCCACAAAGCTTCTGACAGTACTTCATGCCAACGCCTAGGGTACTCGTCGATTTTCCTCTTGATCAGCTTGATGAGGCTCTGGTTGGATGCTTCAGCTTGCCCGTTTGCTTGAGCATAATATGGAGACGATCGGATCAACTTGATCCCCATGTCATCGCAGAACTTTTTCATCTCCTTCGAAACGAAGACCGAACCTCCATCGGTCGTAATAGTTTGGGGAATCCCGAACCTGTGAACGACATGTTCTTTCACAAACTCGATGACGTCCTCTGATTTTACTTTCTTCATAGGGACGGCTTCCACCCATTTGGTGAAGTAGTCTGTGATGGCCAAGATCCACTCGTGGCCTTTGCTCGATGCAGGGTGGATTTTGCCGATCATATCCATGCACCATCCTCTAAATGGCCAGGGCTTGATGATGGGATTCATTGCTGATGCGGGTACCATCTGAATTTTCCCATACATCTGACACTCTTGACACCCTTTATAATATCTGAAGCAATCTTCAAGCATAGTGGGCCAGTAAAACCCCGATCGCCTGAATAACCACTTCATCTTGTGAGCTGATTGGTGAGTTCCACAGGCGCCTTCATGCACCTCATGCAAGAGCCGATTCGCTTCGGCTGTTCCCAAACATTTTAGAAGTAACCCTTCCAAAGTTCTGTAGAACATGTCATCTCCTATAAGGACATACTTCATGGCCTTGTACCTTATCCGTTTAGGTGCCCCCCGAGCCGGATCTTTCAAGTAATTGAAGATATCGGCTCTCCAGTCGTCTGGTTCTAGGAACTGTACCTGGACATCGGCTCCTTCTGCTACGTCCCTATAGCCTGATGCCATCTGGGCAAGGTTGTTTGCCTCTGTATTTTGTGATCTTGGGATCCAATGGAAATTTATATACCTAAATTGGGTCATCAACTCCCGGCATTCCATCCATAATGGGAAGAGCGACTCACTCTCGCATCTATAATCCTCCGTGAGTTGCGAAATCACCAACTTGGAATCCCCAAACAGTTCCACCGCTTCTGCTCCGGCTTCTAGCAGTAACTCCATTCCCTTGCGTATAGCTTCATACTCAGCAACATTATTGGTGCAAGGGGTAGATAGTCTAATGGAGAAAGAAAATGTTGCTCCTCGAGGCGACACGAGTAGAATCCCGATGCCACAACCATCGTCACAAGCCGATCCGTCGAAGAACATGGCCCATGCACGTACGGAAAGTACTGCAATATCCGTGTTGATTCGTTCCGCGATAAGATCGGCCAACGCTTGTCCCTTGACTGCCTTCGCAGGTTGGTACCGGAGATCATATTCTGATAATGCAAACATCAATTTTCCCAGTCGGCCTTTCAAGACAGGAGCCGATAGCATGTGTTTGATAACATCTGACTTGCATATGACAATGATCTCCGCTGTCAACAGGATGTGATGTAGCTTGGTGCAGGTAAAAAATAGGCAGAGGCACAACTTCTCAATCTCAGGGTACCTCGTCTCTGCATCCAACATCCTCCTGCTGAGGTAGAAAGTAACTCTCTCATGGCCATCATAAACTTGCACCACCACTGAAGCGATGGAAGTGCTAGCTACCGACAGATAAATATAGAATGTCTTGTCTTGCTGGGGCGGCATCAGCACAGGTGGCTTCGTCAGATATTCTTTGATCTCATCAAACGCTTGCTGCTGCTCTGCCCCCCAGTAAAATTCTTCATCGGACTTAATTTTCACCAAACCCATAAATGGTTCGATTCGCCCTGACAGGTTGGAGATAAATCTACGGACGAAGTTGATCTTGCCGATGAGACACTGGAGTTCTTTCTTCATGGTGGGTGGCTTCATAGTGCGCACAGCATCCTGACTCTTCAGGCCGATCTCAATTCCACGTTCGTGTACCAAGAACCCTAGGAATTGACCGGCCGTTACACCAAAAGCGCACTTCTTTGGATTCATTCTCAGTCCGAATTTTGTAGTTCGGTCTAGGACATGTCGCAAATCATCCAAGTGCCCTTCTACTGACACAGACTTGACCACCACGTCGTCGATGTAAATCTCCACTAATTTGCCGATTAAATCATGGAAGATATAATTCATGGCCCTCTGGTACGTTGCACCGGCGTTCTTCAGCCCAAACGTCATGACCACGTATTCAAACAAGCCCACTGAGCCTGGTACTCTGAATGCAGTCTTGTGTATATCTTCTGGAGCCATGAAGATCTGGTTGTAACCGGCATTGCCATCCATGAAGCTTAAGACCTTATGCCCTGCAGCTGCATTGATCAAGGTTTCTGCAACAGGCATTGGATATTCGTCCTTTGGAGTGGCTCTGTTGAGATCTCGAAAGTCTATGGCCACACGCCATTGGCCGTCCTTCTTCTCTACAGGCACGATACTGGAGATCCACTCAGCATACCTGCATGGCCTGATAAACCCAGCGTCCAGCATTTTCTCGATCTCTTTCTTAACTTGTTCTAGAATTTCGGTCTTCATTTGTCTTGCTCGCTCTTTGGAATGGCCGAAATCCTTTCTTGAGAGGGAGCCGGTGCTCGATGATGCTTCTGTCTAACCCAGGCATCTCTGTGTAATCCCATGCAAAACAATCTGGGTACTCTTTCAATAAAGCTATCATCCGGCTCCTCAACTGTGGATCTAACTTATTGCTGATAAATGTTGGTCGTGGCTTATCCCCAGGACCAATGTCGATCTCTTCTAACTCATCAGCTGACGTAAATCCATACCCTACTTTTCCATCGCCTGCCAGATCAATGTTAAACACAGGCAAATGGTATGTTAAGGATAAATTGGGCCGATTGCCGGAATCGGCCCCCATTTTCATTGCATAACTTGATAAAGTTTTACAACTTATATGCCCTAGGCTACGACTACGTGACATGCTTGGAGTAAGATCCTTGATTTCTATTTTTTGGGGCCGATCGCAGGGATCGGCCTTGTCACGTTCGTCGATGGACCTTGTTCTTGCTACTCTGTCAGGCCGGTGGATAAGACCAGCCTCACCCCGTTTTTTGTCGCTTCAATGCGCTCACAGCCGTCTAGATGGACTCCCGAGATCGGCTGTTGGCCATCCGCGTCCCAAATGTTCATGCCAGCTAAAGATATTTCGATTGAATCATCTGCATGCACGACTTCCACTTCATCTCCATCCCACTGTATTAAGCACTGGTGCATTGTAGATGGGATGCAACAGTTGGCATGGATCCAATCCCTTCCTAACAGGACAGCATAAGTGCTTTTGCTGTTGACGACGAAGAACGACGTAGGGATGGTTTTGCGGCCTATGGTTAGTTCCACGTTCAACACACCTTGCGTCTCTGAGGCCTGGCCGTTGAAGTCGCTCAATGTGACGTTGGTCTTGATCAGATCTGCATTGGAACGTCCCAAACGCCGTAGCATGGAGTACGGCATTATGTTGACTGCCGCTCCTGTGTCGACCAACATTTTGCCGACAGGCTGCCCATTGATGTAACCCTTCAAGTACAAGGCCTTCAGATGTCTATAGCTCTTCTCTCGCGGTTTCTCGAAGACAACTGGCTGTGGACCAAAGTCGAGCTGTGCTACCGGTGCTTCTTCAGTTGCTGGAGCGCAAAACTCTGACGGGAGTATAAACACCATATTGGTGCCAGCCGAAGTTTTTGGATCGGCTTTTGCTTGCTTAGGGCGCCACTCTTTTTTCTGTGGACGAGTTTCATCGTCCAGAGTCTGCTGAATCTTTACGGCCAGGTCGGGCCGCGCTTTCCTTAGCGTGCGCAGGTATTTTCCCTCGGCTTCCTCCAGGTTTCGTAGCCGCTGAACCCTACGCTTCTGGGAATGGCTGAGTCCATCAGGGCACCACCTTGGCCGGTGGTATCGATCTTCTTCTTCCTCATCTTCAGGATCTTCGAAGTCTTCCGCCCTAGACGACCCAGTGCGCCTGTTCTGAGATGGGAGAGGCCCTAGACGTTTGAACACTGACACGTCAGCTCTATCTTTCTTACGTTGTCTGCATTCTGGACAGTTATCGACTGTGGGCAATCGGCTCATACCTGAATCCCAACAATGTTTGAAGAAAGGGCAGTCCCAGTGCCTATCCAAATCTTCATGTTCTCTTGACTCCCTTCTAGCATAACGTCAATGCCTTTCCTCATCTCTGTCAAACCGACGGTACTTCCTGTTATCCACGTCGGACCAGCGATATTCTTCATCATCTGTGTCGTACTGCCGACGCTGATCGTACTGACGCTCATACTTGTTGAGAAGGTGCGTGGAGAGTGGTTTCTGATGCCGCACGCTTCTTACCTGCTCCTCAGTGACGTACCGTTTATTGACATAACGTGGCCGGTCGCGTGGATCGGCCTCCTCCTTTTTCTTGCCGCGGGCGTGGTCGGCTTCTCCCTTATCCTTGCCACGGGCGTGGTCAGCTTCTTCCTTGTTCTTGCCACGGTGGTGCGCAGGACCTGCCATGTTAATTTCGAATGAAAAAATTGGCTGGTGCGTCGTGGGGTAGCTGCATTCCACCATGTTGGTAGGGAACGGCTGTGTGTCCACCTTCATGGCATACTGGATAAAGATTAGACGGCCTTGCTCTATTGCTAGCTGGATCTACCGACGTAGCTCTTTGCAGTCATTGGTGTCGTGGGTGAATGAGTGATGCCATTTGCAGTATGGCCTTCCACTCAGCTCTTGCACTGTAGCGAATTTGTGGTTTTCGGGCACCTTCAGCTGCTTCTCCTTGAGCAACAGATCGCATATTTGCTCAGCCTTGCTTACATCGAAGTCAAACCCTTTTGCAGGCCCTTGTGGCTTCACCCATTTGCATGACACGGGGTTTGCCCCCCGAGCCCATTCATCCACGGCAACCTCCTGTTCTTCTGCAGAGTCTTCAGGCTCCTCTGTCTCCACCAAGCTTACGGGACGCTTGAACTTGTCATGGTACAGCTCTGGGTGGCGCAGTTCATACAGTGTTAATTTCTGAGCCAACTGCGCCAACGAAGTGTACTCCGCTTGGAAGGTCAAGTCCTTGAGTGGTGCTGCGAGGCCCAGTACTGCCAGCTCGACTGTTTCCTTCTCACTCAAGCGAGCCGAATAACATCGGTTCTTTACAGTTCTGAAGCGCTGAACGTACTCTGCCACTGTTTCTCCACGCCTCTGCCGAACTTGTGCCAGATCGGCAATGCCAGCTTCAGTAGCCTCTGAGTGATATTGGATGTGGAATTGATCTTCTAGTTGCTTCCAAGTCCGTATTGAGTCTGGCGGCAACGAGGTGTACCATCCAAAGGCTGGTCCCGTGAGAGATTGCGCAAAGAATCTCACACGTAACTTATCCGACGCTGAAATCATGCCCAGCTGTGTCAAGTATCGGCTCACATGCTCTATGGAGCTAGCTCCCTCTGAACCGTTGAATTTTGAGAACTCAGGGAGCTGATACTTGGGTGGTAGTGGGATCAGATCATACTCATTAGGGTACGGCTTAGCATAGCAAACTGTCCTCCTCTTTGGGATAATGCCGAACTGATCTCTCAAGATGGTACTGATCTGATCCATGGTATGCGCTGTAGGAACTGAACTCTCATGAAGCGTTCCCGTAGCGTACTTGGCAAGCCAAGCTTGTTTCTCAGCTTCAGCTCCAGAGACTCCTCCTACTGCAAACTGGTTCATGGCCGGATGTGGTGCAAACTGAGTTGTGTTAGCATGGGTTGCCAACTGGTTCCTTCGTGCGAAATCGTTGCAGTCCGGCACGTACGTGCACACGTATCCATGGGGAATTTCCTTTGGTGGCTCGGATAGGAATTGGTAATCGCTAGGATCTCCCCCCACCTTGTAGACGACGTATGCTGGTGATCCTTGTGGCTCTGGAGCTGCGAGTGCAAATGGCAGCGGTGCCTTGCTGTGGAGCGGTAGCTCCCCTTGGTGCGTGCCCAGAGTAGGTCCTGTCGGCGAGTACTGATGCTTCATGATCTCCTGGACCACGCGCACCGCAATGCGCTCTAGCGAATTCACCAAGCTCTCAGCGTGACGGTGTAGAGAATGAGATATCATATAATTAGCCTCCTGACGCAGAGCTCTGGTGTGCTCCTCCGAAGGAGTAGAGAGGTCCACTCCATCGAGGGCGCCTTCAGGTGAGAACCCCTTGAATCTGATGCCGTGCTTACGGGTCCTCTCAAAAGCGCCGATGAGGTCGGCCTCCAACACAGCCTTCAGTTCATCGTACTTCTTCTTGTGCTCTGCAGGGAGCTCTTCGTACTTGACTGGTTCAGCTTCTTCTGACACTGCGTTTGAGGATGATGGTGCCATTGTTGCAGTGTCCCACCGGGCGTGCCAGAATGTGTTGCCTGCCAAAACTGCCACCGGCGGTCAGCGGCGAGCAACACGAAGAGCCGGGAGGCTCCTAGGACTGCTGGCTGGGCCTTAGTCCCTCGGTCAACGGCCCGCAATTGCTTCTGGCACACGTCCGAGCGGATGCACGGGCGTGCCACCTGATCTATACCTGATCAGGAAGGTGATGGACGTGCTTCAGTAGATTTCCTGCATGGTAGACACGTAAACATTAAATACGAGCCTCGATCGACTCTCAGGTTATCCTGTGAATCGGCTCAAGGAGCCGACCCACCCATGTTACGTACAACCTAAGGTAACATGGGGATCCTGCTTTATCCAAATCAAGCTAAGTTAATCTACGACAGTCTAGGGTTTTCACCATATAATCGGAACATCCTACATGTAGTTGAGCCTGGCAAACATGGAAGATAACAGGAAAACCAACCCTCAAAGAGGCCTAAAAACCAACATAATGTTGACCCCCGGATCATCCCTTCTTGGACTAGCAAACCAAACCTAACATGTTGCTGGATCGTTCAACCCGTTTGTAAGGCCTAATCATACAGATATTAAACTAATCCTTGGCAGGCAAGGAACGAGTATAACAGATTAAATCTACCTAACAAAGATTAAGCAAGGCGCTGCCCTTACACCCAAATAGGTGCAAGGGCAGCTAGATGTCGAGGAGCTATAAGCCAAGCAAGCATAATGTAAGAACACCAGAATTAGCTCCACGAACATCTAAGATAAAGGTATTGCTCGCCATCAAAAGGGCTTCAGCACGAGCAATACAGGTAACGAATAAACGTATACTGCCTAGATCGCAAGATGCGATCTAGGCAGCATGATGCTTACCCGGAAGAAACCCTCGAAACAAGGGGGTGGCGATGCGCCTAAATTGGTTTGTTGCGAACTTGATCGTTGTTTATTTCAGAAACCCTAGATACATATTTATAGTCCGTAGACTGTCTAACATGGGCATAAACCCAACCGTGTACGAGCTAGACTCTGTTTCTTAATCCTAACCGACACGTACACTACTATTATTTACAGATACACGGGCACACTGGCCCAAATTCTAGCCCCAAGGCCGATTCAGAAACTCCTCTTAGATGTAAATCTTCCAAGCCCATCTTCATCACGGCCCAACTCCAATGCGGTCAAATTCTGGCGATAACAGCTATTTAATTGTTTGGAGAAAATAATTTTCTCTCATTGAATCTTATTAAGATTTAATCTCCTCAAATAATAATAAGGTATGAATATAGGTTGACCAAGGTCAACACTTCATATATATTATTTGGGAGTATGATTTAAGTGAGGTGCTACACCTCATGCATTTTAATAATAGCATGGTAATGATTTAATATCACTAAGCAATAAAATGTGAGGCTCATTAGACCAAGGTCATTACCTCTTATTGAATTACTTAGGATCAAGATTTAAATGAGAGAGTGAACCTCATACCATTTAACTAAATTAATTTAGATGAGTTAAATGGACTAGAAATGGCTCCATAGCCATTATTTTGCTCTAGTCCATGATCATACAAATAACTATGCTATCTTTTTGCAGAATCAATTAGAGTATGTAAAATGTGATTTATGAGAGTTGGAATCAACTCAAAATCACTTATGGTTGAATTTTAAATAAAGTTTGAAGTTTGAAAAGGCCCTGCCTTGTTATTTTTGCTATTTCAATTCTACAATGAATCTGAGGGTGAGACCAGTGTGGTTCTTAGACCTTTTTCCAGGCTTTCCAAATATATAAAGTTTACCAAATTTGGTTCAGCCGATTTGAAACTATTTAGGTTTTAGCAAAGCATCTGCAAGCATTTCAGATAAATCTTAAATTCAAAATTGGAATGTTTGGGCTTCGGCGGGAAAACTAAACGGGCCACAGAGAAAATAAAAACGGGCCGGCCCACTCTGCGTCTCGCGCGAGAAGGCCGTCTGACGGTGGGCTCCACCAGTCAGTGGCACTTAACGCGCGAAGCGGTATGGCGAACGAGAGGCATTGGATTAGATGGGGAATCAACGGCGCACGGGCATCGTTGTCTCCGACGAGATGCCGTGGCTCTGGCGGCGAGGGTGGGGGCGGAGAGCCTACCGGCGTTCCGGTGGTCGACGGCGAGGTGCACGGCGACGTTGGCGAGGACGACGAGGCGACTGGTACAAACGGTGTGGCGTGGGGAAGCTCCAATCGACGGCGAGAATATCCGGGTACCGGCAGGCTCCGGCTCCAAATTGGTGCCGCTCCGGCGAGGATTTGGCTAGCTAACGAGTCGAGGAGAAGCAGAGATGGGAGGAGAATGAGATGTTGTGAAGAGTTGGGGTGCGGGAGAGCTCTATTTATAGAGGGGAGGAGGTGTTGCGGGTGCCCGTGGTGGTCAAGCATGGCGCGGCGGTTCCAGTGCGCGAAGGGCCAAGGCGAGGACGGCATGGTGTAGGCGGCATCGTGGCGATGCTCAACGGCTAGCTGGCGCAGCAAAAGGGTGAAGGGATCGATCGGGCGCATGCATTCTCTGCCACGGTACTGGCGGCGGAAAGTCGACGAGGACGACGGCGACGGTGCATGCGCAGGGGCTCAAGCATGTCTACGGGCTAGAGGATGTAGTGGTGTCGCTTGATGCAGAAAGAGAGAGGTAGGGGAGGACTGAGGCGATCACTACTAGGAAAAGGCCCATTGCCGGCGCACCTAAAAGGCCCATTGCCGGCGCACCACGAGCCCGCCGGTGCGAACGCGCCGGTGGTAACAAGTTACCTCCGGCGCACCAGCTGGTGCGCCAGCAGCAACATGAATTATCCCCGGCGAACCAGGCCTGGTGCGCCGACGGTACATTTTTCGAAATTCAAAAAAAAAGCCCGATCCAGATCTAGATCTAGATCTAGATCTAGCTCGGGTTCATCTAGCTCGGGTCCTCGAAAACAGTGGCCGTGCGTCACCTTGTCGTCGTTGCCGCGCCGGAGGAGAATGAGGCCGGAGGTGGTGGTGGTTTAGGAGGAGGAGGATGAGGCCGGAGGTGGTGGTTGTGGTTTAGGAGAGGAGGAGGAGGAGGAGAAGATGGCCGGAGGTGGAGGTGGTGGAAGAGGACGAGAAGGAGAAGGCCGGAGATGGAGGTAGAGCCCCGAGGTGGAGGAGATTACCGGAGGAGGAGGAGGAGGTCATCGGAGCCGCAGTAGTAGGAGGTCACCGGAGTAGTAGGAGGTCACCGGAGTAGTAGGAGGAGGAGGCCGTCGGTGAGTACTGCAAGGAGAAGAGGAGGAGGGAAAGAGAAGAAGGGGGAGAAGTGAGGAAAGAGAAGAGGAAGGAGGGCCGGCATGAATATATAGCACAGCTTACCGCCGGCGCACCTAGTATGGTGGTGCGCCGGGGGTAAATTTTTTTTTTTTTCACCCAAATCTTAAACCTCAAAAAAGTCCTGTTTCTGTTTTCCAATTGACGAAACCATTTTTTGTCCAAACGGCCATAGGCCGTTGAATTCGAATAGGAAATTTCGAGTAGATCGATTTTGATATAAAAAAGTTTTTCATCGGAGGTCGTATGCAACCAGAAATCCCGTTTTACCGAAAGATGACGCCATTTTGCATAATACATCGAAATTCAAATTTTCAAATTTTTACTAAAACTAGATCACATATTACATGGGCATTTCAAAGGATTTTATTTTTTGAATTTTCTATCATTTTCTATTATTTTTTCGAAAACTGAAAAGGCGATTCCCGGGGGGGGGGGGGGTGGAGAGAAAAATCTAGGCAGCTTACCCCGGCGCACCTCTATGGTGGTGCACCGGTGGTAGATTGTCTACCACCGGCGCACCACCATAGAGGTGCGCCGGGGGTAAGGTGCCCAGATTTTTACTGTTCAGCCAGATCTCTTCGAATTTTATCCCCGGCGCACTAATTTTTTTTGTGCGCCGGCAGTATAGGTCCATCGCCGGCGCGGCGCTTATTTGGTGCGCCGGCAACATGTTCCACCGGCGCATGCCTATGGTGGTGCGCCGGCACCACTTGCGTGCAGCTATAGCCCTTTTCCTAGTAGTGGATGGGGCGAGCCCATGCTCTGGCGCGTCCAGTGCGCGCTCACCGCGCAGCTGGCATGGTTCTGGGCGGTCTGGGCGCGTGCTGGCCTGGCCAATGCCAGCCTCTCGCGTGCCAGGGCCGTGCACGGTGCTGATCAAGGATGCAGAGGGAGTGTACTGGACATGGTAAAAGGGAAAGGAGAGGATCGGAGAAAGAGGTGGCATGCTGGCCGGCATGAGCACGGCATGGTGATGAAAGTGCTCTCTCCCTGCTTTAATCCTCCACAGCAAGTACTGGCATTGATGCAGGAGACACAGGGGATCAAAATCATCACAAATCAAAAGTGGTTTAGGCAAAAATCTGTTGTGTAAAAGGGTGTGTGTCAAATCTGAAATAATGCCTGCAAGATGTTCGACAGTATGGTGATACGTCTCCAACGTATCGATAATTTCTTATGTTCCATGCCACATTATTGATGTTATCTACATGTTTTATGCACACTTTATGTCATATTCGTGCATTTTCTGGAACTAACCTATTAACAAGATGCCGAAGTGCCAGTTCTCGTTTTCTCGCTGTTTTTGGTTTCGAAATCCTAGTAACGAAATATTCTCGGAATCGGACGAAATCAACGCCCAGGTTCCTATTTTGCCCGGAAGCATCCAGAACACACGAGAACCGCCAGAGAGGGGGCACAGGGCCACCAGACCCTAGGCCGGCGCGGCCAAGGGGGGGGGCCGCGCCCCCCTATAGTGTGGGCCCCCCAGAAGCCCTCCTGCGCCGCCTCTTCGCCTATTTAAAGCCTCCGTCGCGAAAACCCTGATACGTTCGACGAAACCAGAGAAAACCTTCCAGAGCCGCCGCCATCGCGAAGCCAAGATCTGGGGGACAGGACTCTCTGTTCCGGCACGCCGCCGGGACGGGGAAGTGCCTCCGGAAGGCTCCTCCATCGACACCGCTGCCATCTCCACCGCCATCTTCATCACCGCTGCTGCTCCCATGAGGAGGGAGTAGTTCTCCATCGAGGCTCGGGGCTGTACCGGTAGCTATGTGGTTAATCTCTCTCCTATGTACTTCAATACAATGATCTCATGAGCTGCTTTACATGATTGAGATCCATATGATGAGCTTTGTATCGCTACTAGTTGTGTGCTACTCATGTGATGTTATTAAAGTAATCTATTCCTCCTGCATGGTGTAAAGGTGACTAGTGTGTGCACCATGTGGTTCTTGTCGTAGGCTATGATCATGATCTCTTGTAGATTGTGGAGTTAATTATCATTATGATAGTATTGATCTGATCTATTCCTCCTTCATAGTGTAATGTGGGCAGTGTGTGCACTATGTTAGTTCTTGGTTTATTTTGCAATGATCTATTATGCTCTAAGGTTATTTAAATATGAACATTATTGTGGAGCTTGTTAACTCCGGCATTGAGGGTTCATGTAATCCTACGCAATGTGTTCATCATCCAACAAAAGAGTGTATGTAGCACATATGAGAAAGAGTTATTTATTATGCGATCAATGTTGAGAGTGTCCACTAGTGAAAGTATGATCCCTAGGCCTTGTTCCTAAATACTGCTATCGCTGCTTGTTTACTGTTTTACTGCGTTACTACTGCTGCAATACTACCACCATCAACTACACGCCAGCAAGCTATTTTCTGGCACCATTGCTACTGCTCATATATATTCATACCACCTGTATTTCACTATCTCTTCGCCGAACTAGTGCACCTATTAGGTGTGTTGGGGACACAAGAGACTTCTTGCTTTGTGGTTGCAGGGTTGCATGAGAGGGATATCTTTGACCTCTTCCTCCCTGAGTTCGATAAACCTTGGGTGATCCACTTAAGGGAAAACTTGCTGCTGTTCTACAAACCTCTGCTCTTGGAGGCCCAACACTGTCTACAGGAAAAGGAGGGGGCGTAGACATCATATGGTCGCATGAAGAAAAAGTTTGAATTTTTCAAATCTTTTTGGTGGAGTTGATTTGAATATTATTTGGAGTAGAATGGTGGTGGTGGTGTGCAAATTGGTGCTGGTTTGCAAAGTTTCAAATTGGTACTCGTTTGCAAAGTGTGAATGGATGTATGTCGAGGGTGCTCCTCGGCAATGCCCTCCGATAGGGGCTTAGGGTTGATGGAATCCTGTAAGCTGACACGAGACATCGGTTCACAGACAAGCGGGGAGAGCGATTTACCCAGGTTCGGGGCCCTCGATGTGGTAAAACCCTTACGTCCTGCCTGTCTGATCTTGATTATGAGAATATTGGGTTACAATGGGGTGCCGAAGGGTTCGGCTGAGATCTCGTCGAAAGGCTAAGTGCTGCGGCGACCTAGCTCTAGACTTCTGATGGCTAAGATTGTACGTGTCCCTCGGCAGCCCCTCTCCTGGCCTTTATATAGGAGGCCAGGTCTCAAGAGATCTGTCCGGGTACGACTAGGTTTACAAAAGACCTAGCACTAAACTTTCCTTGTTCAGCTCTTCGTCTTGTTCTTCAAGGAATCTTTTTCAGCACCGTCCTAGTAGCCCACCTTGTCATCGGGTATCTTCATGGGCCTCTAGTTGGGCCGTACATGATAGGGCAATATCGGTTACCCGAAGGGTAATGCCCACGTCAATGTAGCTTAAGATTCTAGGCGGAAGTTCAACTTAACAGTCTCCGTTGAAACACTGGTATATAAACAAGCAGCGAGTATTGGTAAATCTCTAAATGGGGATTTGAGATCTGGTGGGGGGTTGTTGAAATCTCAAAGCCCACATAGTGGCAGCCTTGTGAGTTTGAGCCTAAGTTGGTGGCAGCTCACTAGGGAGTGGCAAGAGGTGGAAAGTTTAGTCCCACATGGAAAGTTGGGAGGAAGTTAGACCACCTTATAAGGTGGGTTGTTCAACCACTAGTAAGTGAGTGAGAATAGGAGTGCTACACGCGCGCTCCTCCTCCTCCTCCTCCCTCACTTGTCTCGACTCGACTCGACTCGACTCGACATGTCACGACGAGCGCCGCGCTCGTGGTGAGTGGATTGAGCCTCGAGCCGAGACTTTCCTTACTTTTTGCAGCTCAGGAAAACGACACCTCTCTTTGCTTGCGCCGCCATCATAGCCTACTCCATCCCGCGCGCCGACGTGCATCGGCGAACGGGAGAGCAGGTCTCCGGAACCGCTCGTCCTAGCGATCCTGTACGGGAGAGGGCGAATTAGGTTTTTGGGAAGCGCTCTGCGCGACTGCTCAAGCTCTTCACACGGGTCGTCTTCCGTCCAAGTCGGGCGGTGCTGCCTACCGTCGTCTTCAACGCCGTCTACTTCGACCCGTCGTCCCTGTCGTCAACAACGTTGTCATCAACAACGTTACTGCTGCGACATCATCTGCTACACCTCCACCGCCACCTCCACCAGATCGGTACGTGCGACATATCTCGATCTGTTTACCGATGGATGCTTTACCGTTTGCGCTGCTACTACTCATGTTGATTAATGCATTGATCGAGTTTCACGTGTTCGTAGTTGCTGTCATTATGTTTTATATTCTGGAATTAATCATGGAAATTATGCCTAATTATCCAACAGGTATAAAACGCTTATCAGAGTGAGCGCGATTGCTTCCGTATGGACGCTATGGCTATGTAGAAATGACAAGATTTTCAATGACAAGAATTCTTCTGTCGTGCAGGTCATTTACCGATGTACGGCTTTGCTCCGTTTATGGTCGCAACTTCAGCGCTAGGAGAACCGAGACCTCTTTATGGAGGTGTCTACACGGTTGGAGAACACGGCCAAGGAGTTTATTTCCCAACATGAGTGACTGCATATTACGCGGATTGAAGCAAACGAATTATAGTCTAGTTTGGCTCTTTCGATCGATCTTTTATTTTTACTTGTTGAGACTTGATACTCGAACGGCTGTGTGCATCTTAATGATGCAGAGGCTGGGCTTGAATATTTTGAGTAATGTAGCGCCCTTTATCGAAAAAAGCTGAGCAAGAAAAACTCATATAAAAATAGACTAACCATTTTACATTTCACGCAGTGCGGTGCTATCTCACTAGGGAAAAGCTTTCATGGCACGCAGCCTAGATGGCAGATCGATCTCCAAGAGCACGGAGGACCAAGGAGTTGAGGTTTCATGCAGGTGCATCTCCTTCGTCTCAATGTCAAGAACGATGAGCCTCCTACGTGAGCTCAGATTATACGGATATGTGTGCAGCACCACCATGTTGCTCCCCTCGCCGGACCATATGAACTCGGTAAGCAAAATATGACTGATGTTGATACCAGGGTATAACGACAGTAACTTCTCCTCCATGTCGATCGTTACAGGCTCCGACGCCCATTGTTCATTTGTGAGCTGATGCCACACATATATCTTGACCCCCTTAGAAGCCAGCAATCTTAGCAGCTTCTGCCCGTCATTTGAGTAGTATGATCCTAAGCAAAGCAGTCCTTTGAAGCTGGCGGCAAGGACGGGGGGCCTTATCGTGCCCTGCTCCATTGTGCAGATGTTGTATGATACAATCTCGTCCGTGTTGCGCACCATCCAGTGGATGACACCACCGTGTAGGACAACGGCATCATGGAGCATTGCAAATTTAAGGAAGGAATATCCTTGTGGAAGATGGCAGCCGGTGCCCAGGTACCACACGTTGATGTGGTGGTGGTCTGGACTTGGATGTTGTCAGCCGCGAAATCGACTTCGGCAAATAACAACATGAAGGAGCAGCCGATGCGGTCTGCGTTAGTAAGCAACACATAGCATTGGGTACTATTCGAGTCGGTGTCTGGTGGGTTAGAGAGGAAGTTGCGTTGGCCGGTGATGAGGTCATACACGCACAAGTTAGAGAGCTTGTTGCTGATGTGATGGCGACGGCGCAGGAGTACGAGGCCACCACGGGACGTTACTGGATAGTACTCATCAAGGAGGTCATCTGCAAAACGCGACACGTAGGAGGATATATGGTCGTCCAAAAATGACACGGCGGCGGTCGTGGCTGGGTGAACCAAAGAGAGCGGAGGTTGTGGATCGGCCCCGTCGTCATCAGGGCTGTTGAGGTAGGCAAGGATGCACGGGGGTACAATGCCTCCTTGTCGGGTGACGCGGTGGATGAAAGATGGATAGAGTATGTCGCGGCGGAGCAGCCTGGAGGCGGCGGCGCAGCTGACGAGAGTACGCGCGTCTGAGCGTGCGATGATCTCAAGCAGTAGATCCGCCGGTAGCGTCCACTGGATTGCTGCCGGTGACTCCGGATCCTCCGGCATGCATTCGCTGCTTCCTTGTCGGTGTTTACACGCTGCCATCGTCTTTGTCTCTTTGACTAGGGGCTAGTTGATTGGTCTGCGGAGATGTTTTGGTTTTGTACCCGGACGCTGAACTCCAACAGGACTCGGTTTCTGTTGCTCGCTAATTAAGGAATAGAGTAGGTGTTTTACATTTTAGTCCTCCTCTCTAGTAATTATTCGCTCCTTTGTACTGGCTGATGAAAGGTTTTCAGTTGATCAAGCCCACATGCTCGTCGGTAGCATGGCGTGGTAATAACAACCTTGTGTGCTGACCATCATCTTTAATTCTTTATCATGTACAAGTGCGTCCGAGCTTCACCTTGCTGCCTGAATTTTGCCATCCGAGTTCGACCCAACCGCCGATCTCGTGCCGTCTGACTGACCTGCGCTACCGGAATCCTGCTGTTCGACTGGTCTGTGAGACATTAGGCGTTCTTGTTTCGTTTTTTTACTGCAGCTGCTCTCTTATTTGGCTGCTGTTAATAACTTTTCTTGTGCACCAACAACCACGTTTGGTTGTCCACCATCTCTTTTCCGCACGCGAGAAGGAACATGTCAGGGTACCAACGAAAAGACTGCTCAGCTCGAACGAGAGCTGCAAGAAGAAATCGTCAAGGCCAATCCATTTATATACAATGCAAATCTTGTCGCAAATTTCATCTATTTAAGATCGTGTGAGGGGAAGTGTGGATGGTCACGCACGCTAATAAGCCCAAGAAGCCTCTCATGTCTCATCAGGGGATTTCTACGACCAATGGAAAGAACGAGTTCAATTTGGAAATAAGCTAATACTTTAGGTGTTGGATGAAAAGAAGTTTGTTGCTTCTTTGATTCGTATTTGCATCCAAACTTTGGAGGAATAAAATCCTTATAAACTTTTCTATAGTGTTTGTCTTATTTGTAGGATTAAAACCGTAGGAATTGTTCTAAAGAAATCCTTTGCACTAGTTTGTATAGAAAATCTAACATCCGCTCAAACCTCTTTTACATAGTCCTTTATTTTTCTATAATGGAATAATAAAAAATTGATATTGCAATCATGCGTTTTTTCCTATCATGTAATCAAAAATCAAGGAGGACCTTGCAATTTTTAGACAAAAAATAGCTTCTAGTTTTTTTAGGCAGAAAATATAGCATTTTTTAGAACAATGGCCGAAGCTTTATTCTTCCCTTGTAGAGTAGTTTACAGCAACACCCATTCCATTTGGAGGATTTACAAACCACACATGTCTACCAATATCTACTTTCATAGTAGCTCATGCTAGATGATGTGCTTCTCCATTCGTTTCGCGCCCCTCGTGGATGAAAGAGACATACACAAAAGCTTCCTTCGGAGATAGGACTTCCTTCATCACCATGCAATGAGAGCCACCACTCTATGCACTCTGGAGTTCCTGATTACAGCGAGGCAATCTGAAGAAACTGTAAACTTGGTAGACTTGAGACCAGCCGGCAGAGACATGGACTCCGCACACGCCATTGTCTCCAAAGCAACCGGGCTGGTGATGTCGTCCACCCTGACCGGTGAGCACCCCAAAAATCTTCCTCAATAATATCTACAAACAACACTAAAAGCTCCAGAATTTTAAGCCTTTGTAATCACCCCATCGACATTACATTTGAGAACTCAAGCAGGTGGTGGACTCCACTGCGTTACGATCAGATTTGTTGCTCCCGTGTTGGATGGTTAGCAGGGCAGTGGTACCCCAGTCCAATAGAGTTTAAAACCCCAGGTTTGACACTTTGGTGTCTCATAAAGATAGTATTTTCTTTCAGTGGGAGGCGACGTTTCCATCGATAGCGAGCCTCATGTGGTGACTTCGTCAATCTCAAGACCTGTTGGATCATCAGTTTCATGAACTCGGTCTCTCATAGGTGCTGACATGGGTAGGGTGTGCGTGCGTTTATAGGGGTTAGTGTATCTGCATATTTGTGAGCGTATGCGTCTGTACCGTGTTTCGGAAAAAAAATCCTTGAGTCTAATATAGGCAGGTGTTTCTCTCCTCGCATGGTTTCAACAATAGTGTTTGTCTCTCGAGCATAATTATGGGTTTTGATGTTGAATCAAGGTTAAATGGGATTTGAGGGTGGTGTCTACCACATTGTGTGTGTGTGTGTGTGGGGGGGGGGGGGGGTCTACCATCCCTCTAGCCTGGTCAGTTCCTGGGTTTCCCGGCGACGTGATGGCTTGTACCACATGATTTTCTATAGCATGTGAAAAAAGCATCATAAACGCATCTGTCCGAACTTCCAGAAATTTCTTGGTCTGCCACTAAGAAGTCATGAATCTAACCAAGACTAAGGACACATGCTAAGAAGTCTTAGTCATGCTTTACTTGTTTTATGTGTTCTAATATGCTACACCTTTAGCTTTATCCGTCTTTTGTGTTGTAATATGCTAGACCTTTAAGCTTTACTTATCTCAATATTTTGTGTTGTAATATGGCAACTTTGGGTTATGATGCTTTTTAAACTAGTACAGTCCTCCTATTCCATCTCTGTTATTTACTACTTGTGATTTGTATAATGTGCAAACTCTAACATGTGTCCCCAAATGGTCCAAATATATTCTCAAATTCACCTGACCAGAATATTCCTTCAAATTTATAAAATTGAACATATCTTTGACTTATCGGTGAAAGTTTTATTCCGTTTTAATGAGTGGTTTGAGAGAGATGTGAATGCTCACTTTCAAATTTTGACCGGAAACTGAACGCTTCAAAAAAAATCCAGTAATTCAAGTACATATATGTAAGAAATCTGGGAACTTTTCATTCCATTTTAATGAGTGGTCTGAGTGAACAGTCGATTTGAATGTTCGGCGAAAATCATACTTTTCAGAAAAACAAAATCATTACTAGTAATTAAAGTACTTGTATGTAATCAATCTGGAAAATTTTCAATTCATTTGACGGTTCTTCCATTGCAGAGTTTATTAAACGTGGAAACTAATTGTAGTTACTCCTTACACAAGATTGATTATGTCAATAGATAAACCATCGGCCACTTGGGGCCTTGGGCAACAACAAGTTTCAGGTAGCAGACTTTGGCAAGTTTCAATGGCTGGAAGAGGCGAGGGGCGGCGACGCGCAGTGGGCAGCAGCTAGTGGTGGCGCCGACATGTAGGGTCTGTTTGGATTATGGCCATGACCTTCCCAACCAATTTTTTGGCATTGACTGTGGACACGGACAATCGTTTGGATGGAAGCCAAGATTTCACATCCGTTCCAATTATTTGGCCGTACCTTCAATTTTTTCTACCCGCAACTTGGCGAGATGGGGCGGCGAAATTATCCACCAAATAATTGGTTCGCCCATGTTTTGGCAGGGTGCGCGTGGGCACAATCCTAATAGACCCGAAGAGACGTGCCTCCGCCGACATGCGGCAAGCTAGGGTTTCTTGTGCACCAAGGCTAGGTTTCAGTTGGGTATGTATCAAGGGCAGTTCATTCAATTCACTCCTCGAGCTTTTCCACGAATTCTCGAAAGAAAAGAAAATAAGTCAAAACTGTAAATAATATAGTCACCAAATTAAAACCGTGCCAAAAAAGGAAGGTCAAACTAATAGAGGGCCAATTCTAGAGGTACCAATTAAATAGGGGTAAAAATAAATAAAAAATTACCATAACTGGCGGCGCCGTCTCCTCCAAAAAAAAATCTGCCCCGTCGCAAATCCACTCATTCCAAAATGGCGGGTCAGATCGATCCTTGTTTCCCAAAACCGCAAGCCTCCTGCGTAATCTGTATTCCCATGGCTGCTTGATTTCTTACCTACCGAGCTCCCTATATGAGCCTCCGTGTTGAGCCTCAGCAACATCCGGTGGATTTCCTCAAAGGAAGAAGAACGTCGGCTGCTGGATGAATTACGCTACTTGCCTGCTCATGTGCGCTTCCTGCTGCTTGCCTGCTTCTATTTCAGTTTACTTTGCATTGAGTTTCAACTTTCAAGTCAGTCAGACTAGTCATTGTGTGTATGCTAAACTACAGCCCGTTTGTTGGATTCTATTATGTTCATGTCCAGTTTTGTGTTAATTATCTTGGCTAGTTTTTGTTGTTTACTGTCATTACTGACGGTAAATGCTGGCCAAATTTTCTGCCTCTGTCGAAGTTTTTCTTTGTGTGGAAGCTGCCTCTGTCCAGCTAATGCGCAAGTATCCCAGCCCAGCCCACTGACCTAGCTAGCAGGCCAGCCCAGTACTTCGGTCCGATTGCTCCAAAACCGATGACCAAACAGAACGATCGGGGCACCGATCTCTTTTATTGCTTCATTTAAGTGTAGATATGGACACATTAATGGCGTTTAATAAAAAAAATATCACCATATATCTTTTAGTACTTCATATAAAAGTTTATTTTCTATATGCTTGGTTTTTCGTATGATATTTAACATAAAGGAAACTCTTCAATGTACATGCGTAATGACAAGATTGGCACGGTGAGTCATGCAACAATTTGAGCAGTCATTTGGAAAGAGTTCCCACGATAACACCACCATTAATGAGTATAGGCTGTCCATCGCTTGCTTTATTTGTCACATATGCCTATCCTCCGCTCATACTTTTGGAGGTATTTAAGTTTGAACTTTATGCCTTAACTTAATTGATAAGCATATATACCCCCATACCTTCTTCCTTATGGGTATCCTGTGATTCAGAACTAGCCTACTCTTCTATCTTTCTATCCTTCTGTCCTCCTAATACCCACCTCCATGGAACCCGGTCAATTCCATGCCTATAACTTTTCCTATCTGATACTTCGAGAGTTGTTCTTTCGCTTGGTTGTTTGTTTTGAAATTGAGTCTTCCCTTTCCAGGGAGATAATAGCCTTTTGGTTGTGGCTCCAAGGAAATAGCCAGGCTGCTTTCCTTTTGAGCATCGAGTCTTTTGATGATGACCATTTTCATGTGATTGTTTCTGGTGCAAAACCTTTTGTTGAGATTCTCCATTTTGAGTTTGATGGCTCAGATCCTAGATCTGTACCGAGAAATCACTTTCGGAGGGAAGCTATTGAAGGGATTTCTTTCTACCTCAACAAAGTTTGTTATGAGGCCTTACAAGTTCTTCAAGAAAGAGCAAATATGAACTTTTTCCATAATCAGACGGCACATCTGTACCAAAAATCCTATGGAGAATTCATGAATGATAGGGTTCCTATATGCTCGGTAAGACTAGGGTGGATATTTTGTTATCCAAGATCTGATCTGTAACTAGTTTAAAGTTTGTTCCCTTTGTGATTTTCCTTGTCATCTATGCAGATGACAGATCTACACAGAGAGGCATATGGCAATTCCATGAATGACCAGGTTCCTTTGAGCTCGGTAAGACTAAAGTAAATCTGTAGATCTGCTAATAGTATGTCAAGTATTTTTCTCGTTTCTGTGATTTACCAAGTCATCTATGCAGAAGCACCTTCTGACCAAGATCAAGGCTTTGTATGCTAACACTCAAAATCATCATGGTGGAGAAGGCACAAGTTCTAGAAATCTGCATCTTCAAACAAGTCATATGCTCCTTCAAGATATAAAGGGAGTATACGAGTGTCAGCCAACCTCCCGTTTGGTGACATTGTTTGATAACTTGAGCTTCAGAGAGAGGCATGATAATCCAGTAAGAATGTCATCTATGTATTCTTGTTACAAATCATTAATCATTATTTGCATCGTTTTATTTTTATACATGAGACTTGATAGCTTTCATGCAATATATTGCAGTACCTAGCATAATGAAAGTGTATATTTCTATGCAGATCATGCAGCAGCTATCTGACGTTCCACGTGATGAGAGAACTTTGTTTGTAACATTTTCCAATGGCTACCCACTGACCAAAGATGAACTGCACGATTTTTTCATGAGGTATGTCTGTCATTTGAGGTTATATTATATACGTAAATTAACCGTTTGTGTTTTGAGAATGGTATGGTTGTTGATCTCTGGTAATATATACGCCAGACGTGCATTTCAGAATCCCGGTGATTTGATGTGATGCGTAATAATAGAAAAACATAAAAGGATAAATATAGATTTCAATTTTTTTGTTATTAGACATTAATAGCATTGAGTTGTTAGGCTAAACTACATCCTCCTTCAGGTCCACAAAGAAATGTCATTTCAGTCCTAGGTGTAGTCAACTTTTGATACTTCGACTGAATAGTTGAAGGTCATATATTTATATATATTGGTCCCTATATTTAGTTGATAAATATTGTATGTTTTTATGTACTTACATTTCACAAATATGCTATAATACTTGGTTGTGAAAGTTGCATTCGAAGACCTTGTCGATGTCCAAAGCGACATTCATATTTGAGAATCGCTGCAAGTAAATTAAGCAATTCACATGCATACACAGGCTGTTAATAATAACCATTACGTAAACTTCTGCATCAGGAAATATAATTTGTATGCTCGTGTGCAGCATTAAATAATCGATTTAGATGAAAGGCTACTAGAACAATCAACATCTTGAAGTCCGCCCACTGAACCTTATTAGTATGAACTGGAACAAGTTACAGACACCAATGACACTAGAAAAGTACAACAATGACACTAGAAAAGTACACCAATGACACTAGAAAAGTAAGTCTGTTACCAATGTAGTTTGATTTTTTAAGCGATATGAAGATGAATGTTCTGATGTTTTTTTAAAGACGTGTGTAGCTCCTGAGGTTGTAAATTTGATTTGATGGTTAGTAGTAGATATGAATGACATAAGAGATAGTAAACTTTATCTACAGTTGACTGAATCATTGCAGTAGTTTCACCTATGTGGCTGCTGATTTTATCAGTTTATTTTGTAACTTTTTTGCGAGTGAGTATTGTTATACTAATTTCTTTTATCACAGGCACTATGGAGATGTTGAAGAGATAACAGTGGAAGAACCAATTGGAAACAAACAACCCTTATACGCACACGTTATATTTTACTCACAGGTGACGCTCTTCCGTGTCCTTGATGGGAACTTGAGAGTCAAGTTCATGACGAGGGGAAAACATCTGTGGGCTCGTCAGTATGTGCCTAAGAAAAAGAATACTAAATCATGATGAGCAAAATCCGACTCGTTAGTATTGATATCCTATCCCAAGCATCTCTGAAGCATTGGAAAAAATGTACTTCTATAATTACTCTTGTGCAGTCTGCACCTTACTACTCTTTTGTAATCTAGATTTATGGCCATTGTTCTGAACTTCAAATGTATGGCATTGTAATCACTCAAATTTGTACGTGTTAAGGGTTGCAAATCAATACTTTTGGTATGACAGTATTTACATTTGAATTTATTCTTGGAAACCTATTCTAGTGTATGGTAGTTACTGTGTGAGGCTTAAATGGTAAGCTCATTTAGCTAAATTTAGACTCTGTACGGATGAATGAAGCACTGAATAAATGGTTCACATAACGGGCAAGAGTGAGTACACATCTTTTTTGTTTAAGATAAGGGTTACCCCCGATTTCATTTAAAAAAACCAAGTCTACAATATTTTCCACCTCACCCACAACCACCAAGAGTTCTCCCTAGGAAAGAGGTAAAAGGAAGAACTCTTGGTGGTTGTGTACTCACTCACAGTGAGTGCACATCTGTTTGGTCGTCCATGTTTTCCTTTTAGATTGAACTGGTTCAGCATGCTCCAGCAAGATATAGGTCTCGTCCATGTTGATCCGTGTGCGGTGACACCATTAAAACAGGTGATTAGTATGCTCGTACACTGCCGGGCAATGATTCCTAGGTACCCGAACAGATTAAATTAAAAAAAAAAGAGGTGGTGTCGCCACTATCAATTTTAGGAAGGGGATAACAAATACTAGTAGGGGATAGTGAGAAATACTGAGGTTGGTTAATTCGATGGCCTTTTCCTGGGTCATAGGAAAAAGCCTACAATGGACATGACTGCTTACTTCGATCTAGGAGAAAATTTCGGTCCAACCAAAAATATTACGGGTAGTTCAGAATTTTGAGGCCCACAAAAATATCAGGAATATTGATAATTTCCTATATATTTTTACGAGATTTAAGCGGGGCATGAAGTGTGGTAATTAACATACCAGCATGCAAGTGGTCCACTAGACATTGAGACAGTCCCGTGTAATCAAATATATAGCATGGTAGCGACCTATGTTATGAAAGGTTCCATTATTTATTTGTGGCTGGGAGAGTCCAAAATCCATCTTGAGCAGACTGGTTCAGATGAGTAGATTCCGTTCTAATTCAAGCCTACATGCTTCAATTAGGCAAAATGGATAGGAAGCGCCTAAGTTCCACCATCTTCAGTCAGACCATCTCCACCAGGCGATACTTTTTGCGTGCAACTCCTCGTATTTCCAAATCCCAAGAAGTAAACTATTGACAAATGCCACGGCACATAGTTACTTCATACTACTAATCAAGTGGATCTCAACACAACCTACCTCCCTTCGATTGATTTGGGCATCTGAGTGGCGAGACTGACGTTAGAGCGTGAGGTGCGTGATGCCATCGGCGTGAAGAATGCGCATCTAGCGATGGCGGCTTGGCGTGGGATGGTAGCCTACAATGCCTGGGAGGTGCCTCACTAGCGAAGGCCAGTGGGGGCTGTAACGTAGGTCACCGGGTCACCGGGGTTGCAGCCAAGGTTGAGATGATGTGATGTGGGGTTGGTTGTATGTAGAGATAATAATAGTAGTACTAGCAATGATTGAGATGGACACATTTTACTTCATGAATGTGTGTTACCGACCGGGATAATTCTACTATGTTAACTCGGCAAACATTGCATTTTTTACATGTGTTAATGTGGTAATACTTTGTTTGAATGTATCCATCCTAGATGCATGGAGCATATGCTCTTTATTTTTTTATGGTTTTATATGTTGGCTGATAATTTTGCAGGGAATGAATTAAATAGTCATCTTATCATCAAAAGAAATATATATGTCCATAGTTTGTTTTAGAAGATGGTTGAGAAGTTCACATATATCCAAGATAATGAATTCTCAAAGGATTAGGATAAGGAACAATCGTTGGGCAAAATGGGTCACATGGTTGTAATCATGTTCATTGTGCATGCCTCAGATCACATGTTGATATGCCTGAGTAGTTAAATATGCATGAAAGTGCACATGGCCCAATAAAAAATGCCACTTGTGGTCATTTCATGGACACTTATTACTAATACACCAACTAACACTTTTGACAGTCTAACAATACAAATCTTAATTGTTAGTTATATATCCCCAAGTTCCATACAATCTTGGAAGGAGGGCCAAGCATGACGAGACTGACTGTAACTTGGTGATGGAGATGCATTTGATGGCATCAATAGGTTTTTCATTAATTGCAATATGTTGATTTTGTACATTTGGAATGAGCAGTCACAATTATGTCTTTGGTTGTAGACATATCATGGAATCTTGTTGACAAATATCGTATCTCGAACATGAGTAGACCCATGAGATGTTGATGACGGCACGCCAACAAATATACTCCAAGGAAATCAGACAAACTGTATGTTATGTGTAATCGCATAAAAAAGAAATACATGAACAACAATGAGCATAAAACACATGAGTGAATGGTAGAAGTCACATATAGTGTTTTGCACTAATTAGTTCAAATAATGGAGCAACACACATGCAATTTTTATGTTCACTCTTGTTTGGCTATATGGGCTTCTTGGAATTGATGTACCCATTGTTGGATCAGAGGTAAACATTGCATTAGCATCTTTTTGGTACAAATAACAGTTGGAGTTAACCCCATAGTCATACATTCCTTGTGTGTGTGTGTGTGTGTGTGTGTGTGTGTGTGTGTGTGTGTGTGTGTGTGTGTGTGTGTGTGTGTGTGTGTGTTGTTTAGTCCTTGTAGTAGTAGAATATCAGTTCATGTTGATTTGAGTCGAAATCGTCTTTGCAATTGACAGTGTCTTGGTTGGGTGATTCCTACACCGAGTTAGAGTTGGGTCATTATAAAATCACATGTTCTGGTTCTTCTAAAAATCACATGAAGTTGAAGCAATAAACAAAGAACTTGCACTATGCTTGACTATATATGGATGAGAGCTACTAAGGATATAGTCAATCAAACCTACTAGCTTTATAGATGCATGTTGAGAAAAGTTGGAAAATAGATATCAATCCAACTTGTTTTCCACTAAGGATCGCATTGATGAGATTGGTTCGTCATGGACGCTAGTAAGTACTTGAAGGTCGATTCTTCCAGTATCGACATTACCTAGCAACATGTTATGGACATAAAATCATGCTCATTCAGTTTCATGTCACTTTTAAATCCCACACAACACCATTAAATAAGTGAGCTAGTAAACGCACGAGATGTACGGCTCATGCTTCATTAAAGCTAGACAAGCCAAACAAATGCATGTTGAGAGATCAATAGGTACCTCCATCAGTTTGCAAACTCCTTAGGTCAACGATATGTGATGTTATGTTGTTCACTGGCCGGATGTGCACATAAGTAGTAGTATATATACATACATTGAGAACATAACAAAGTCACTCGGACAAGCTTTAACGTCTAATGCAACTTAATTTCCTACCAATAGTTTGTAACTTGTATGTAAGTGAATTTCCTTTGTTACATATATACATGTAGAGCTTATAATAGTAGCACTGATTGAGATAGGTTGCATCTTCGTATATTTCTGTGTGGCCTTTAACTTCATCAACATGTTCCTTGGTGTTACCGATCATTATAGCCTCATGATAGCCTATTTAGTTTTCGCAGTTGTGTTACACTTCCCTTCTAATAGTTTTAATTTGGTTATTTGGCATGTGTATATTTGATGCATGGAACAAGATGTTAAACTGTTAAATGTTTGTATATTCTGGCATGATAATTATGAAAAAATCAAATAAATAGGCATATTATTAGGTACAATTTTTTCTTATCCTGGTTGGAAAGTTAGCACTATATGTAGGAGGAAGATTTTTCAAAGTATTAGGGTAATGGACGATCGTCGGGAAAAATGTCTCTTATGGCCATACTAATGTGTATTGTGCATGCCTTGGACTCATGTTGATATGTAAATTAGTTTGGTGTATGCATGTTGCTAAGACACTAACTAGCGGTCTCTCGACTTGCTACCCCTTCTATATGGGATTATAAGTCTCTAGGGCCGATTTGTTGGCACTAAGGTAAAATTTGATTGGCACAATAAGTGCATTCAGATGAAACCCGGTACACGCATGGGTAGCTACGCACCCCTCCCATTGCCGACACCTGTCCGTTTGGTCAAACGTAGTTAACACCCCCGCAGCCTTAATTAGCGCAGCTCACATGGTGTACCCCCACGCGCTCCTCCGCTCGGGTAAGAAAAAAAAAGGACTCCCAGCTCCCCCGATGGACTCGCTCCGTGCTTGACCTCTACTGGACTAACACCCGCCGCCTCCTCCCCTTGCCGTCCGGCAACCCCAAGGTCCACCGTTGGCCGGATTTGCAGCTCCTCCGCCCGATCTACTGATTCCCCCAAGCAGTTTGGCTCATCTCCCACAAAATCGAGCGCAGCCACTGCGAAAAAAGCGAGGAGAGGCTGATGCTCGATGGCGCCGTACAGCCTCCATGGGCGCGACTTAGCCAGAGGAGGGGCGAAGGTTGACCTCCCGCGAACCCGCACCTCCATTGCCCCTCTCCCGAGCTCCATTGATTTACTGCCCCGTCGTGGCCTCAGTGTTGAATCGATTTGAACCCGCACCTCCGCGAGCGCTGATTGACTGGTCCTCGCTGCCGTTTTTGGAGTAGAGAAACGATGGCGCGCGACAGCGTAGTCCACGGTGGCTGGTCCTCGCTGACGTTCTTTTCCTCCATTGAACTCGTCTCTTCTCCCAAATCGAGCGCGAAAGACGCGAGGTCGAGCGGTTGGAAAGCAGCATCGGCGGGCACCTTCGATTTCCCTTCTCCAAGCTCTCAATTTCTCTTCCCCCGACTTGATTTGAGCTCATGATTTGCCATCATGGCCACACCCAACGTCGATTTGAGTCCAGCGATGAAGAATCTGACCGGATCCAGCCGAGCGTACGAACCTCAGGCCGGCCCTACGCTGGAGCGCCACGAATCGAGCCGATGCAAATCGAAAGAGGCTTCGGCTGTGTTTAGGATCCAGCGCGGCGGCGTTTAGCGGCCAGGGGCGGCGAAGCTCTGAAGCCAAGCCGACAGTGGAGTAGGTGGAGGTCACCAGGGATTGGCGACGATGGGGCTTCAGGCGGCACAGGGAGACGGTGAGGGTCAGGTGGGAGTGTTGGAGGGGTGCTAGTCACGACAGTATTTGGATTAGCAAACTAGATAGCTGGTTTACTGTGCACGACGTGGGACACGGTCAAACAGCCAAAACGAATCAGTACGAATCTCAGCACAGATCACACGGCGATGGACACATGCGTAGCTACCCATGTGTGTACCAAATCCACTCTCTAAGTGCATTATTCTTAATCAATATTCATGGGATGGGATGAACGCAAGTAACACCTTTATATTCTCGACCAATAAACCCCTCCCCTCCCCGTACTAGTCATAAGAATTAGGCATGCAGAACATTATACCATGTGATGAGTGTGATATTAGCTATGATAACTAGTCTCTTTGGACTTATACTAGAATGACACTTCGCACGTTGCAGTGAAAATCACTTTAAGAACTCTAATGTGTAAAAGAAAGTTTATAATACGCTTGAGATGAAGTATCTAAAATATTCTAGACTGAATTGGTGAAAAGTGTTGAGATGCCTAATTTATTTGACACGAAATGTTTGTGTATTTGTCAAATTAAATGTCATTAAGGTTCAATAGTCTAGATGACTGATGTTGATTGCAAATTAATATCAGAAACTCATCATGGGTATACCTTGCCAAAAATAAGGTGGCATGCATATTTTGCCACATGAACTTCTGGAAAAGTCTTACATATAGCAGAGCACAAAATCTGGAATAACAATCTCATCATTTTCATCATTCAAAATAATTAGCACACAATTCACTTGGTTAGCTGAAACATGAACATCCAAACAAATTGTAGTGTTCTATTCAAATGATTTAATTTTATAACTACAGAGCATAATGGTGTGACATCATCTATATCTATACCACTATATAGTACGTGACTTTTTGAATTTAAATTTACTCTGGCCGGTTCTACAACCTTCCAGTCTATGAACCTTTCAAGTAATCCAGGCCGTTGATATACATGTTAAAGTTGATATATGCCGTTCATCAGACCTGAACTCTTACGATCTGACGGCTAGCAGAGCTTGGATTCGCCTCCTTACTTTCCCGCGCTCACGGTTGTGGCTGAAGCTACCGGAAGCATCGGGATGCATCTACAGTACTTTATGTGCATTGTGAGGAGTCCGCCACACAACGAAAAGGCTCCACCTTCTCTCCTTGGGAAGCCAGGAGTTGCAGGGTCCCATGTGGCAACGAAAAAGCTCCACCTTCTCTACTTTATCGGTATTATCGGTACTGTCACTTCATGGCTTGAAAGCAAGCAGCTGATATTACTGGCTCCATAGTTATTAGCGCAGGTGATGCAAACCATTTGTTGTGCCATATAGGAGATTGGTTTATTGGCCGATGGAAAAAAAAAACATCGTTCCAGTAAAAACATCTTTTGTCATACGTAACATTTTGTGAGATGGTAAAAGCCATTAATTATTAACATGTCAACACAACCATTTGACAATCACTCCGTTCTAAAGTAGTCGATTCAACTTTTTTTTTGCAAGGAAAAGCTGTTGATATTAAAGCAGGTAAATTACAGAAAGGTCCACTCCAAAGATGAAAATTACAAACAAGACCCTCTGCAACTCGATGTCGCCGACGAAGAGCAGAATGTGCCGATGGCGCGCCGCCGCTACTTCTCCACTCGAACCTTGGATCGGAAGAAGCCCCATTGCGGACGGGAAGTCGTCGAACCTCGAACTCCGAAGAGCCTCCATCCTGCTCAGTCGGCTGCATCGCCTCGCTTCACCAACAACATCTCCAATTATTCCGGCCGGATCTGCTGCCTTAAGATCCGGGAGGAGGACGGATGCACATGGCGGCCCCGACGGACCCCCAGTGCGAGGAAGGAAGTTCTCCGCCATGCTGCTCCACCGAGCACCACAGCCGAATATGGCGAGCACCACCTGCAAACACCAAACCAGCCACGCCTCCATCTCCACGGCACCGCCGGCGAGGTCCCTAACAGCCCCTACTCTATGTACACACCAGGATTCGAGGTTTCCCCAGCCTCCGCTGCCGGAGCGCCCGCCGGAGACGGGAGAAACCGGCGAATCGCCGGTGGCGAGGTGGATCTGACGTGGGGGTTCAGAAATTCGCCCTCTACTGTAGCGGGAGAGGGGGAGTAGTCGATTCAACTTTGTTTAGAACTTTAGATACAAATGTATTTAGATGTGTTTTTGATATCTAGATAAAATTGAGTTAATTAATTTGTAATGGAAGGAATATAACAAATTGTGCAGATCTCTTTTCCCGTCACTTCGTGGGCGATTATACAAGATGATAGTTCAAATTGAGAGGTGCGTTCAAATTGTCTACCGCGATAAAAGTAAATACTAATAAAATAAAATTAATAAGGTCGACAACCATGTGAAACCAAAGCTATCTTAAGTCCTTGTTACTTTTAAGTACACGATAATTTATTGTTTCTAAGTCGGGTGAGTATTTTTATCCAACTTCTAAATAATATATAGTATTGTATTGTCGTACGTTAAATAGGAAAACATGTGTCAACGTGCAAAGCACGTGCAGCTTACTAGTCAACTGAATGTCCAAAAAGGATAGCATGCTCAATTGGATGGATAAAAGAAAGAATAATGTGGATAGAGAAACCAAGCAAGTTCATGGAAATAAAGTTGAAGCTCAACTAAATGATATTCTAGAAAACCCTCAAACTGGTTCTTCTCAAACAACTAATTAATTATTCAAGCTAGAGAATGATATCATCCTCGATGAGGACATGCTTATGGATTATAGTCAAGATGTTTTTTGGAGATATCACGTAATATCCACCAACAATTTATGTCATGTAGCTATTAAAAATACTATTAGATGTTATATATTGTATACCAATAAGTAGAATAAAGTTTTTCATACTATGTATATTGTATTATGCGAAGCATAAATAATATTGTTTTGTATCTATATTTGATATTTGTAATATAGATACCATGTTGATGAATACATGAATAAACAATAAATTATTCTAAAATATTCTCTTTAATTTCACGGGAAACAATCTGATGGAAAACGAATTATGTTTAGTGCATTGACTACCACTAATACAATTTTAAGTGAAACAAAATAATTTCAAGCACTTACTAACAGAAGGATGATGTTATGATCATAACTAGCCATAACATAAAAATTGTTGGTTACTGAGGAACCATATTCATACTCCCTATAGGTACTACCCCCTCCATTCACTAGCATAAGATAGTTTTAGATTTTAGTAGATTCGTCTATTTTCGTATGTATCTAGTCTATTTTTAGTGTGTATATTCAGTCATTATAGTATGTATCTAGTTCACTTCAAAGTGTCTAAAACATCCTATAGCAAATCGATTGGTGTTGGGTTGTTCATGTCGCAGCCTAACGCCTCTGGCATCCTGGCCGGCTTGATGGTGTGCGCGACGGCGGCTCCGGTTTTGCATCGGCCGCTAGCTAGGGCTTTTCTGTTTCTGGTTTTTGAACAACTAGCTAGCTAGGGCTACTTAGACGACGAGTAAAGAAGAGTCCCGCGCGCGGTGAGGTGATCGCGTTGTGGACGTCTGTCAGAAAAAAAAAACTGGACTGAAGGATATCAAAACAGATCAGGAGTCCATGCACTAGACATCTTGTTTGGGAAGAACCGAAGAAGGACACGGCCCGGCGTACCAGACATCCTGGCCGTGGCTGGGCGGATCACCTGGCGGCGGCAATGGTGAAGCACTGCAAATGTTGAGGGTACGATCGCGAAGACCTGCAAGTGTCTTACTTGAATCGCGAAGAGCTCGACCGGCCGCTTCGGAGGAAGGACACGTCACGCGCACGCGCACCGAAAAGACGTCACGCGCGCCGGCTGATTCTCTCTCAACCATCTGCTCGCCTTTAATCTTCCCGCATGTCTTCCCGCATGCCTTTAGTCCAACGAGTGACTGCTCGTAGTAGTCTCCAACACCGACGTCGAAGTCCACTCGAAGGAGGTAGAGGATGATGGTGGACGGCCCTGCGCCATTTTTCTTCTCCTCCTCCTTCCTCGCCTTCGCCGCCGCCTTCTCCTCCTCCTTCTACGCGTACAAGTCTTCCGTGGCGGCGACGTCTTCGGGGAATTGGCGCGCCCACTCGAGGCGGAGGACCTCGTTGCACTCGGCGATGAGGAGGCGCTGCTCGAGCTCCCATTGGCGGTGCTGCTGCTCGCGCGTGATGATCGGCGACGGCGTCGCGAGCTGCTCCCGCGTCCAGACGTCGTGAAAATTCATCGTCCGGCGGGAGCGTCCGAGACGCTAGGCGACGGCGTCGTACGCCCACGCCGCCTCGTGCGCCGTGTCAAACGTCTCGAGGCGGATCCGCTAGTCGCCGGAGCGGATCTCCGCGTCGAAGCGGCCACTTGGCCGCGCCCGAACACCGTGGTAGCCGGAGGCGAAGCGGCGGCGCGGAGGCATCTTCAGACGGAGACGCGGAGACGGAGCGTCGGCGGGAGGGAGAGCGGTGAGGAGAGAGAGACGGAGCACCGCGTGGAATCTTCAAACGGTTGGCGTGTTCGCGCGTGTCGCGTTTATAGCGCACGCGGTAGCCCACGCAGCAACTTTCCCGCTGGATAGCACAAACGTGCGGGTGTGGTAAAGTTTTTAGCGCGCGCGCCTTTTTCCTGCATCCGTTGGAGCTCCGCGCGGCACCCGCGTGCGCCAAACTGACAGTTTTTATACCGTGTTGAAGATTTTCCTACCGGTCCCTAATTAGACACTACTAGCTCGTTAGTACCATCTCTCTCTCTCTTCGTGATTTGAATCGATCAGATCCGATGGTTAAGCAAATCAAATAAATAAACATCACGAAGCTGAGCTGCTTTGCTCCGATCGGTTCCTTCTTTATTTTCTTTTCTTTTTCCCCTTTCCCCCCCCTTCTCTTACTGCACATGATTCCAGATTTCTCTTCAACCCACAAAAAGTAAATACAGAGGACACTAGCTGACCAGTCAGTCTAGCAAACACTGCTGCAAATCTTGGGAAACACACCTCCACTCTTCTTCCTCCAACATTTTCATCCCACGGAAAAACTTTCAAAATACATCAGCGCGCATATAATAACTTGACTAACAAAACACACATGCTGGTTTGCAGCAAACATGGGCCGTTACAGCTTCTCTTGTCTTGTCTGCAACCTTAATTCACGAGTCCGTCAAGTGCCGCCGGATCATCCGGAACAGGCAACGGTTTCACATGACCCTGCCAACCGAGAAAAACCAATCAATCAATTTAAACCTCGATTTCTCTTTCCTACACACCAAAGACAAAAATGGAATCAATCAGGTTCTAGCAATGTGTGGCTTTTTTCGTTATTATTACACAGGGACAAGACCAACATTCATATTCAGATTGCACTACATCATACAAACAACAAGGTAGGTAAAACGAAATCGGCAAGGGTTACTCACCAAATAAAAAAAAATACAGTCCCTACTCCCAATCAAGCACCACACAATGAAATAGCTACAACAACCGCGCCACCTATCAGTGTCATGACCAACAAGGCCTAATTATACGATGTGAAACACATAATTCATCTCTACCACAGGTTTAGATAAACCACCGCCACTCGGTTTTTCATTTAGTGCAGCAAAACAGATTGGGAGGGAGGGATCCATGAGATTCAGTTCTAAAATCTCTACCTCCTTGTCGTTCCTAGCAAACTGCACCAGGAAGGAACACATCAAGTTGACGCTGCTCTTCTCCCTAATGAGAATCTGGTGCCACAATGTGATTGAAGCCATTCCCCTGCAAAAATAGGAAACATGGAGATGACACTTGGATTTAATAGTTTGTTCAGACTAATATAATTTCGAAATCTGCAACAACAAGAAAAAAAAAGCTTGACTTGAAGCTCCATTAAAAATCCAACGGAAAGGCTTGATGTCAAAACTTAGTTCTTTGCATTGCACTACACAATTACATGAGGAAAATAATATGAAGGGCATGATATTTCAAATATACCTACTAAGGTAAAGGGGTCACATGAAAATAGGCCATGATTCTGTTTTGTTTTAGGTACTACAAAGAACTCACCTACTATGTATAGAATGGCATATAATGAATGAAACTATAAGTCGGACACAACAACACTAAACATAAAACAATTATAAAACTGGTTAGTTGTTTAAGGATACTAGAGGGCATGATTGATTTTTCGTCTGTTTCATGTAATGGTACTATTAAAATAACACAATAAGGTTTCTATTCTGGAGTTTTATTGGACAAAGAATGCATATGAATATGTAGTCTCCCGGTAATCTTCTATTTATAAGATAAGATTGGCAAATATATATGAACATAAGAATTTAGAGCATTGATACTAACACTAATCCCTGGCTTGATTATGGAATTCAGCGGAATCACACCCAACTGCAGCTACGGTGACGTCCCAAATATCAAATAATCACAAATTTCAGAACTAATCGCCTCTATGTTCCATATGCAGAGAGCTAGCCTAGCACAGAACAGAGGTGATGAAACACACATAATAACATACAGGAATCTCTTCGGTCGAGTACCACCATTAACGAGTACATCAAAAGGATCCTATATCATATATTTTGCCAACCAT